>NW_026063285.1:0-138119 GCF_024362695.1 Pectinophora gossypiella
AGTAGTTATGGATCCCCCACAGCGTATAGTAAACGTAAGATTGTGACACATCAGCATATCAGGGTGGTCTGTCTGGCTGAATGTGCAGTACGGGTGGCGGATGCATCGCTTGCAGAAAGATAAGCCTAGCGTTAGTTTTAAGACTGTATTTTTGAATCAGTAATAAACGACATCTAAATCTGTTCGGTTCTTTTACTCTACATTTAATTTAATTAGTTTTTAAAAAACATTTTCTTAGCTCCCGAAACTTGACTGGCGCAGCCGGTAGGATTCGCTTTCCTATACCGTGCGGCTCGTGCTATATAATTCGAATATATAATTCGCGAAAATTGGACTGAAATCGTCTGATGCTGTGAAGACTGCGTGAGCTAATACGGACTAAGCGAATCCTGCGAACAAATAAATTTGTCGAAAATTGGGACCTGAAAATTGGAACATGCGAGCAGCCGGCTGGTGAGTAGAACTTTTCACCTTCCTTACCCTGCCTCTGTGTTCTGTTTTCCCGGGATTAAACTTCTCCCGTTATTTGGTAATCTTTGAAAATTAATAAATACTCCTCTTTATTAATTTTATTAGGGCTACCTATGTGTTAAGTATAGGTACTTAGTAAGTGTAAATTTATACGTATATACGTTTATTGAGTGTTAAATCTATCTAATTAATAGTAGTTTATTATATTCTTAGTGTTTAGTGCTTAGTAGTTATAAACTTGATTCACGATGGAATCTATCAGACTAATTCCTAATGAAATGGTTAAACTCGTCCCATTATTTGATGGCGAAAAGCGTCATCTAAACCTGTTCATTCGAAAATGTGAGTACATAATAGATAGGTTTCGCGGTAATGAGGCTCAAAATCAGTATGTAATGCAAACACTGACCAGTCGATTAATAGGGAACGCAGCCTCCCTTATCAGTGAACGCGGAGACATCGAAACATGGGACGAGTTAAGAGCTTTACTTACCCAGCATTTCGGTGATCCGAGGAGCGAAGAATGTATAAACATAGAGCTAGAGACTTTAAAAATACGTGCAGGAGAAAGCTTTTTGGATTTTTGTAATAGAATTCAATCGGTTCGTTCGGTTTTGATGTCAAAAGTCAATCAGATTGCCGACCCTAACATGAGAGCAAGTAAAAAGACTATTTACGAACACACTTCTCTAAATGTCTTTTTGTACAATTTACCCGAAAGTATGGTACGTATAGTTCGGCTAAAGGGACCTACCACCTTAGAAGCAGCGCTTGGTATTGTGTTAGAAGAAGTAAACTTCCATGATCAATATCAAGCGAGGAATAAAATGTCGCAACACAACCCCTCTAACTCTACACAAAAGCCAGTAACCCCAACATTTAAATTCGGACTCCCACCGTCCATTCCGCAAAATTTGACATTTAAACCTCCGGTGCAACAACCGTTCCTCATCCCTAATTATGTACCAGTACAACAACCACGGTTTAACTTTGGTATTCCTCCGAATAGACAAGCGAATAACCCGACTCCACAGAACCAACCTCAAAATAATTTCGGTTATCGCCCACAACAGTTACCCCAGTTTGGTTACCGCCCCCAGAATTTTGGTTACAGACCTGTCGGCCTCCAACCACAACCTCCAATGCGCCCTCAGCAATTCGGAATGCAACGTAACTTTAACGTTCCAAATACGCCTAATAACCAGCGACCTTTTGTGTCTGAGGACGTATCGATGAGAACAGCACCACCAGCGCGACCTCAACAGGGGTTCCGCTTGAACGAACTAGATTTACAAGAAAATGAACCGTATGTCTACGTCGATGCGTGTTATAATGATTATTATCCTTGTGATTACGAGTACTACCCTATTTACGACGAGATGGTTAATATGCAATCTGCACCGGTGTCTGAAATAGAAACCACTAAACGAGACGATGTCCCAGCTGAGCCTACCGGAAATTTTCAGATACAGGCCTCAGAGAGAGACATATCATAGAGCTAAACTGTAATGCGAACTTACGATTACCATATATCTATGTACCGGAGATAGACGCGAAACTAATGATTGATACAGGGAGCACGCGCTCGTTTCTTAGCCCGGAGAAGGCTAAACAATACTTTGCACCTCAAATAAATTACGAGCCCTTTAAAGTTATCAGCACCCACGCAAGTAGTGACCATGATCACGTGGTAAAGATACCTCTACCACCTACATTTAACAGCTCTGAGTGGCATAAATTTTATATATATAATGTAGATTCACGTTACGACGGACTCGTAGGTAACGATCTCCTGAAACAATTGGAAGCTGTTATTGATATGAAAAATTTAATAATCCGTACCAACACTACAACTATACCTATCATACATGAGTGCACCAATGAAACGATCGTATTACCCCCGCGAACTGAACTCAAAGTGAAGTTACCTACTGATTTGTATTCTGGTGAGGCTATTCTGAATTACACTCAGTTTTGTAAAGGTGTGCGTATGCCTAGCGCTTTAGTCACATGTAATAATGGATATGCGACAACTATGATTCAGAATACCCTAGACCAAGAAATGACGCTAACTATAACTAAACCTTTTAAAGTAGCTGAAAAACCTGAAACCGACTGTCAAATTAATACCATAACTAATCTGAATGAGATAGAAGTCGATAAATTACTTACAGAAAATCTATCAAAATTGCGACTAGATCACATGAACGTTGAAGAGCGTCAATGTATATCCAAACTGTGTGAAGAATATAAAGACATATTTTACTGCGACAAACTACCCCTTACCTTTACGAACCAAGTGAAACATTTTATCCGTACAAAAAATGAGGACCCAATATATACTAAACCATACAGACAGCCGCCTGCCCAAACAGAAGAAATCAGGAGACAGGTAGAAAAACTATTAAATGATAACGTCATACAGGAATCGTTCTCTCCTTGGAGCGCACCTGTACACTTGGTCCCCAAGAAGATGGATGCCTCAGGTGAAAGGAAATATCGCATGGTGATCGACTACAGAAGGCTTAACGAGATTACGACCGATGACAAGTACCCACTTCCTAACATCACGGATTTATTTGACAAGCTTGGGAAGAGTTCCTACTTTACGACACTTGATCTCGCTAGTGGGTACCACCAAATCGAAGTCAACGAAGACGACCGACAGAAAACAGCGTTTAGTACATCTAGTGGACACTATGAGTTCATCCGTATGCCATTTGGGCTTAAAACAGCGCCTGCAACTTTCCAGCGCGCAATGGATAATATTTTGAGAGGGCTGCAAGGCATTCACTGCTTAGTATACCTCGATGATATTATAATATATTCCAGTAGCTTACAGGAACATATCGAAAAATTGAAACTGGTATTTGACAGACTTAGACAGACTAATCTGAAGGTGCAACTGGACAAATCCGAATTTTTACGAAAAGAAGTGCTTTATCTCGGTCACACAATTACCAAAGACGGACTGAAGCCTAACGACGATAAAATAAGAAGTATATTAAACTATCCACTACCAAGAACTACGACAGAAATAAAAAGCTTTTTAGGACTGATCGGCTACTACCGTCGCTTCATAAAAGACTTCGCTAAGGTCACGCAACCCCTAACTTCTTGTTTGAAGAAACGTAATAAAATTATAATAAACGAAGCCTATACCAACGCATTTGAAAGATGTAAAGAACTGCTAACGACTGTACCTTTGCTTCAATATCCTGACCCAGAAAAACCATACATACTTACTACCGATGCGTCTTCAGTGGCTTTAGGTGCCGTATTGTCCCAGGGCACGATAGGATCAGACAAGCCAGTCGCGTACGCCAGCCGTACGCTCAGTGACACGGAGAGTCGCTATAGCACAATAGAACGTGAGCTACTAGCAATAATCTGGGCTGTGAAACATTTTCGGCCCTATTTGTATGGCCATAAATTTTACATCTATACAGATCATAGACCTCTAGCATGGTTGTACTCTCTTAAAGAGCCAAATAGCAAATTAACACGTTGGCGCCTCCGCTTACAAGAATTCGATTTTGAAGTTATTTATAAAAAGGGCAATCAGAACACTAATGCGGACGCCCTATCTCGAATTAAGGTAAATGCTCTCGGATCTGACTCTGAAAATGATGATGTATCAATGAAAGTCCATGTGGACAAGAAGGACGAAGAATTACAAAAGTATATAGACAGTTTAGTACAAGACATATCCCAAATAGCTAAAAACAACAAACCTATAGGCAATTCTGATACGATAACCATATCAGACTCGGAAGCTACCTTATCTATTTCGGACCCCTATGAGTTAGAATCAACTTACCCTGTGCCTTCAGTTTCCAGCGGCACGGAGACAGCTCATTCGGCTCAAGAGTTAGAATCCCTTGGCATCCCTATACTAAAAGAAGCAATAGATACTAAACCTAACCAAATTCTAGTGTTCTCTTGGTTTAGAAACGAATTACAGGTTAAGAACCTTTCGAACAGAAAACAGAAAATTTTAGAGGTGTTCCTACCAATAAATAACGAAGATTTGATTAAACGATTTTTAAAAGAATACATAAGGAACAATATAAAATATTTCATTTACTTCGAGAATGAAGAGCATAGACGAGACTTTTCTAGAATAATTATCGAGCTATTCAAGAAAGGATCAATACAGTTTTATGAATGTACGGAACGCGTAATGTACGTAGAGGATGAAAAGGAACAAAGGGCCATAATATTGAAACATCACGAAGGAAAGGAATGCCATCGTGGAATTAAGGAAACCACTTGCAAAATGCGTAGGAATTATTACTGGGAAAATATGCAAGAGACCGTAGCGGCAGTGATTAATGGATGCGAGGCTTGTAAAAAGATGAAGTATGATAGGAAACCCTTGAAACCTGTATTACAGTTGACCCAGTCTCAGGATGCACCCTTCCAAGAAATATTTATAGACCTCTTTAGTATAGAAGGGAAAACTTACCTTACATTGGTGGATGCTTTTAGCAAACTCGGGCAGGCACTGGAGATCTCAAACCGTTCCACCCCGGAGGTTGTACGCGCCCTTATAAAGTACTTTTCTTTCTATGGCATACCGAAAAAGATTTCGTGCGACCCGGGTACCGAATTTAATAATGAACTCTTAAGAGAGCTCACATCCTTCTATAAAATAAACTTACATATAACGACACCAAATAACCCTAATTCCACGGGCATTGTTGAGAGGTTCCACTCAACTATTATAGAAATATACCGATTGGCTAAATATGAAAAACGATGTACTGATGCCTCTTCTACCATGACGTACTCAATTATGGCCTATAACCATTCTATACATTCTACCACGGGTTTAACACCCTTTGAGGTATGTTTTGGTCATACAGATTCAGGTAAATCTTTCGATGTAGATTTCGAAAAAACTTACATGCAGCGGTTAATCTCAGATCATGCTAAGCGCACTAAATATCTTTATAAATATATATCGGATAAAATGTTAGATCAAAAGGAGCAAGCTAGGAGAAAGAGGGGAGGCGAAGTTGATATAGATTTCGAGGAAGGCCAGTCTATATTTGTGAAAGATATTAATACTAGGAAAAGCAAGGACAAAGCAAGGTATCACAAGGCAAAAGTACGCGGAAGGGTAGAGAAAAACACTGTACCCATTACGATTGGCATTAGGGATACGAAAGCGCCTATTAAAAATGTCAAACGTCCCCCGCAGGTGGAGTTTGGTCATGATGACCGTGGTGCTGAAGAACCATGCCCGGGGCCTTCAACTTCAAAGGATTGAAAGGAACCCTGGCATCCTTCCTGTAAAAGAAGGGCAAGCTTACCGTCAAGAAGATAGGTGGCTGATAGTTAAGGTGTTAGATTTAAGTTCTTTAAAAAATGAATTAGCATTTAATATTTTAAAATATAGAGATTTTTGTAAGTTAGTCGATATCCATAAACCCTATGTTAATGAATTCCAAAGTCTGAAGTCCCAAGTAGAATATGTTCAAGACATGGCAACTGAGAAATTCACGCAACTAGTACCGACGAGTAGAGTAAAAAGAGGTCTACTAAACCCTTTAGGTTCCTTAATCAAAATTGTTACTGGAAACTTGGATCACGATGACGCTATTAAGTATGACTCTTTGATATCTAAACTGGAAGGCAAGCAATTCCATATAGACAGAAAGGTGACTTTGATCTCCCAAATGCTGGATAACCTTATAAACAGTTCCGAATCGCTCCACGAAAATACCATGATATTAGACGAAAGGCTCAAAAGAGTTGAAAGAATTGTAAAAAATATTGCCACTAAGGAAAATAATTCCATATACACTACATATATATTAGGTATGTATAGTATGTTTATTAACAACTTCCGCACAATTTATTTGATTTTGGATGAACTGGAAACTGCATTAGCTTTTACTAAGATTTCTGTATTACATCAATCTATAGTAAATTCTACGGAGTTGTTACAATTGTTAGAATGCATAAGTAAAACCGATAACTTAGTATATCCTGCAACGATCGATAATCTTGTTAATTTAGAACGAATAATGACTGTGAAAGCTTTTATCAAGGATTGCCAAATAACTTTCATTATAGAAATCCCTTTGACGGACAACGGTACTTATAATTACTTTAAATTGTATCCTCTGCCTATGTTTAATATATCAGAAAACAGAACAGTAATCATTATCCCAAAATATCCTTACCTGCTGGTGAAAGGTTCGAAGTACTTGCCGGTAGCCACGCCGTGTAACGAGATTAGTTCCAGCCAATTCCTGTGTACAGAAGAGAATGTAGCGTCCTATCCAGAACTCACCTGTGCAGAACAGCTCATGAAATTCGATCAGAACTTAAGCTTATGCTCACCACACGCTGCTGAGGTAGAGAACATAAAAGTGCAAAAAATTAGCCCCACTAGCTGGATTCTGCACACCAGAAACAACATAATTCTGGAAAGCAGATGTGCCGATGACACCGAGAGGCAGAATCTTCAAGGAACGTACCTTTTATCTATCGAAGAAGGTTGTGTAGTTTACCTGGAAAACATAAAATTACGTCGCCACAAATATTTGACCGGAAAACTTAACTTCAAAATCTTACCAATCATAACCCTGCCGGAGCTGAAGCTGAAGGAACCGGAACTTACCTCTGAAAAGATAGTACAGCTGAAAGGAATAAATTTAGATGACTTAAAACATCTATCATACATATTGAAAAAGGAAACGTCAATCAGTGATGAAGTGAAAGATTACAGTGCAGTGAAAGTGAAAAACAATTACATTAGCCTAAGTGACATAATTCTCTATGTAATTTTAATATTCGTAGTAATAGTAGTCATAGTTAAATTTAAAGAATGTATAGTAAGAAAATGGCAGAATTATCGGTCTTCTAATTTAGACGATAATTCTGAACTTAGGGAGGGAGGAGTTATGGATCCCCCACAGCGTATAGTAAACGTAAGATTGTGACACATCAGCATATCAGGGTGGTCTGTCTGGCTGAATGTGCAGTACGGGTGGCGGATGCATCGCTTGCAGAAAGATAAGCCTAGCGTTAGTTTTAAGACTGTATTTTTGAATCAGTAATAAACGACATCTAAATCTGTTCGGTTCTTTTACTCTACATTTAATTTAATTAGTTTTTAAAAAACATTTTCTTAGCTCCCGAAACTTGACTAGGTTGTGTCTACATAAATTATATTTATTTAGCTTGAACGAGTATGTAGTGCACTTGGCTATTAATAACCGTGACATGCAAGAACTTAATCAAGTATCCTTAACTAACCATAGTAATGATACTAGATCTATGTGCGTAGGCAATATCAACGTACGTAGAATAAATAATTATTATAGCGATAGAACTCTAAACAAAATACTACCTCTCGAACCAGGCAAATGTATAAATATCTTTTTGATTCAGTTCCGAGCTAATTTTGTTAGTCTTGTAATACTTATAATAATATGCTTAAGTATATAAAAATAAACATTAATATGATAAACAAATTCGACGCCTGTCATACAGTCATTAGCAGAAGTTGATCATGAACAAAAAGCTATAATAAAATGATCAGGCGTACATTACGATAATATTATTTCATACAAAAGACTTCAACGCGTGTAGTTACCCAAATTGTTATGATTACATAATACATCATAATACATCATTTATGTACATAAATATTATGCTTGTAATCTTTTTGGGGTGAGCACAGTCATCCATAGCCCATAACATAATATGCTCTATAAATATTCTGAAATAGCTGGAGATAGTATACAAGGTGGCGCAAAGGGTTGACGTTCGAAACGAAAAATTAGATAGAGTTGGTTATTGGCTACCAGAAACACCTGTATGTTTAGCGATTAATGACAGTTTAGGAGATATTCTCGTATTTCTAAAATAGCATTAAAGCTTAGGACACCATCAAATTACGCGCGACTGTCGCTCGGCAACATACGTCATGGTAAATCGGCTCAGTCGCGCTGCGGATTTATCTTGCAGCGTAACTGTTGTACTACTGCAGCACTGCATCCGTGCGAATGTCGTTCAGCAAGATAAATCCGTCAAGATAAGTCCGCTCATTCACGCTGTGGCTGAGGATTTATCATGCAGCGCGACAGTCGCGCGGTTGCAGCGCTGCAGGCTGCAGCCTTATGCATGTACCACCGCTGGGCACTAACCTACCTTAATTCAATTAATGGAGTAGGTAAGAACCATACTCCACTATCCTTCTCGAGTCAAAGGTAGCTATTATACCACCGGTAATTATCTTGCAAAAATATAAATATTTAATCCTTATTACTTCCAATCGTACCTAGAAAATTAATCCAATAAAAATACATGTATTATATAACATTAAGAGGGAAAAACAACAGTTTGTCGCTTACAACCTATTGCTTTTAAACCTGTACGCCATAGAGCACGGAATAAAATTATTCCCAATCGCTACTAGAGGTGAATGTCGTAATAAATCCTGGCTATCACGAATGGCGCTTCGGTAACACAAAATACAAAATACTCGGTCCAGTGGTTGAACGTTGGGCTCACGATTCGTAGGGCCCGGGTTCAATTCCCGGTGTGGACATATCACAATAAATTAATTCATGGTCCCTAGTTTGGTTAGGACATTACAGACTGATCACCTGATTGTCCGAAAGTAAGATGATCCGTGCTTCGGAAGGCACATTAAGCCGTTGTTCCCGGTTACTACTTACTGATGTAAGTAAGTAGTCGTTACATGAGCCATGTTAAGGGCCTTTGGCGACTCAATAGTAACCTTGACACCAGTGTGGATGAGGTTGGTACTCCACCTCACAACCCACACGATAGAAGAAGAACACAAAATACTTACCTAGTTTTGTTTTATACAGGGTGGCCCAGAAGTTCAGGTTCAAAATGAAAAATTAGATAGAGGGGCTCATTAGCTACCAGAAACACCCCCATGTATGTTCAGCAATTATTTACGGTTTAGGAGATATGACCCATTTTGTACCTTTTTCTAGATTTTCTACCTTACTTCAGAAATAATCATTTTGTCGCTATCCCTTTCTTAATAATTATTTTATTTTACTTCATAACTATGCCTAAGTCTGTGTATCGCTCAATCAAAGATAATCCAAAGTGAAATCAAAGATAAAAAAAAATTATCGGAAGTCAAAGTGAGAATTCGACCAAAATTGTTACAGTTGTTAAAACTTCGCCGAAGAATAATAAACACATGAGATTGTCATGGACACTGAAAGTATTTCTAAAAACTGCTCCATTTAATAAGCTTTTAGAAACATTCAAAAAAAGTACCCTTAATACGGGCAAAAAACTAAGTAATTAGCCCTCAAAGATTGCAAGACAGACATATTTGAAGGAAAATTTGACATTCTCATACAATTTAGCTGCTACTTTCTAACGTTGTTAAAGGTGCTCAAAGACACATTTTCAATTAAAAGTAAATAAAAATCACGCTTATAATCGCTAACAGGGTAAACATAGCAACAATCCGAAGACAAAACTTGCAGTCACTTTTGGTATTCGTGGTTTAATGAAGGTACATAGATGTCAAGGAAAAAGTTGTTCCCAAACACTGTTGGTGATTCATACTATTGGATACTAAAATAAAATCTATCATTGAGCACCTTTAACAACGTTAGAAAGAAGCAGCTACATTGTATGAGAATGTCAAATTTTCCTTCAAATCTGTCTGTCTTGCAATCTTTGAGGGTTAATTACTTAGTTTTATGCCCTTATTAAGGGTACTTTTTTTGATGTTTCTAAAAGCCTATTAAATGGAGCAGTTTTTAGAAATACTTTCATGGTCCATGACAATCTCATGTGTTTATTATTCTTCGGCGAAGTATTAACAACTGTAACAATTTTGGTCGAATTCTCACTTTGACTTCCGATAACTTTTTTTTTATACTTGATTTGACTTTGATTTATCTTTGATTGAGCGGTACACATCCTTAGGCATAGTTCTGAAGTAAAATAAAATAATTATTAAGAAAGGGATAGCGACAAAATGATTATTTCTGAAGTAAGGTAGAAAATCTAGAAAAAGGTACAAAATGGGTCATATCTCCTAAACCGTAAATAATTGCTGAACATACATGGGGGTGTTTCTGGTAGCTAATGAGCCCCTGTATCTAATTTTTCATTTTGATCCTGAACTTCTGGGCCACCCTGTATATTGTGTCTATTTTTGGGTACCGTCCCTTAGCGGAATGTTATGCTATTATTTATAAGAGAAGCTGATACCGATAAAGGCACTTCTAAAACATTTAAGGTGGATTCCATGCTCTGTGGCAATTATAATTAAGGAGTGTAAGGACAAAAAGGTCGTAACAGCCACAGGAAAAGTCATTCTGGTTAACTAGCGGACAGGTAATACGAGTCACTAAGGCTCATTGACTCACAAACTGTGCTGGCTTGCGCGTGCGCACGAGTGCTAGTTTCATACTGATTTCACATTAATTAGGTAAGAAAATTTTTCTTTATTTAGTAAAATATTTTCATTTTGTTGGGGACATTCAGAATACGGACGTAGTTTGTGTATTTTTTTTTAAATGTTTATTTTATAAGATTGTTTAGATTTTTCTTCTGAATTACTTAGGTAGAATTCTAGACTCTAATCCAGAACATAGATAACATACGTATCTAGGTCATCATCATCATCAATTTAAGAGTCACGCTCTTGTCGGTGCAGCATTTTCCATGCTACTTTTTTAGGGAAAAATAGGGCAGTGGTTTCCCTCTTGCCTTCCGCCCCGCAGTACTCTGTCTGACGCTAGTGGGATGGCGTCCAGAGTACTCTATTACAGAGCCATACTAGGACTTCTGTCCTCCGCCACTGAATAGTACTGACAGTATCTAGGTATATTGTATAAAATCTTTTTCGAATCCTGTTCAATTGGAGACATATTGTGTCTATACTTAAAGCCGGAAAACAAACGCGTGCTTTCTAGAGTAGGTGACTCAGACACAAAGTATTTTTCAGCGTCCCCACCGAGAATCGAACTTGGAACCTCCAGATGGACCTACCGACTATTGTACAATTCGTAATTTGTCTGTAACCTTGGTGTTTTCCAAATTGATCGCAATAATTCACTTCTGTGACAATGGAAAGTTGACTACACCAATCACTTAAAATAACCAATCAATAATAACTTTGACTCCAGGGTTGATAAGGTTGCTAATCCATCTCACAACCCATAGAAGAAGATGAGAAGAATCACTTATTTACCCGACTACGGAAAAGAGTTAGTTTAAGAAGTATTTTGCACTTTTTTTTGCGTACCTTCTTATAGGTTGCCTAAGTTGGCATTAACTACTTGGCCGGAGACACAGTGTCACACACTCACATACTCCTAATGTGAGTATGCGACACTGTGTCTCATATGATCTGATCTTAATAAGGTATCAATCAATTTCCATTCCATTTTCATTTTCCTTTTCCCGGCATTTTCTTGATTGAAAAAGGATACGGGATCCCGGTATTCATCATCCCCTAACGTTATCCCGTTTTCACAGGGTGAGTTACTTAACCTGACGATTTGACAAATCCGGTTTTTACAGAAGCGACTGCCTGTCTGACCTTCCATACCTCGAAGGGAAAACCAGCCCAATACAGGTTAGGTCACATACCTCCGAAAATGTATTTCTATGTTTTCCTTTACCGCTGAGCACGTGATAATAATTTATGATCTAAACTTGAATTCGAAAACAAATTCGACAATTATGGGTTTAGGCCTGTGCTGGATTCGAACCTGCGATCCGAACCTGCGAACCTGGGCTACCACGGCTTTCCGGCTTCACGACTTTACGGGATTCCGGTATTGATAACTCTATTTTCTCTTCAATTAAGGTTGCGAGATAGGATATCGTGCGATATAGTCCGATATCGCTCGACATCTCCGGCGATAAACAACCGGTCGACAAAATGTACCTTAGCGAGTACAAGGCTTAATGTTTTAACTTTTAATAGGCAATGTGTGCTACTGAGTGTATAAAACAATAGGTAAGTAATTAATTAAAAAATCTTGTTTAAACTAGTTATTCCAGTATCAACAAAAAAGTATATCTATTTTATATTCAAAAAATGATTTAAATTTATTGTTTGCGCGAATGTAAATAATAATAATTTAAATAATTGTGGATAATTCTTTTGTTATTAGGTACAGTAATGTTGTGATTGTCAAATATGATATGATTTTAAATTACTTCCGTTTTTGCAAGGTCATAATTATGGTGGCAATTTATTTTTTAAATAAGATAAATATATTATATATGTACATATATTAATAATATAATTAAACACTTTGCATTTTTTGCAT
Source organism: Pectinophora gossypiella (assembly GCF_024362695.1). Lineage (NCBI taxonomy): Eukaryota > Metazoa > Arthropoda > Insecta > Lepidoptera > Gelechiidae > Pectinophora > Pectinophora gossypiella. Next base: position 12,780 of record NW_026063285.1, read on the forward strand.
ACAAATTTACAAAACAGTTACAGGATAAACTTATTCTAAGGTGGGCAAAGGTGGCACATATTCCTAACATAGTAGACAAGGCGCGCTGAGAAAAACTGCTTAGGTACTAAATATAATTTCGTGTTTATCATTCCAATTTTGACGGTGTGAGAGCGCTCGCCATTTTTCCAGCTAAGTAGTTAATGCCATTTGCGGCAAATCTGCAATCGGGCACGTCAAGAAAAAAAAAAAACGTAAATGGGTTATATAAAAAGTTTTGACTTTATTTTCCCTTACAATTATGTAGATTGAAATCTTTCTCCTACATACGTAAACACTGCAACTGCAGTTGCGTGCATTACGACCTTGATTTGAGTCAAGTTACATGTAATTCACTTATATCATTTGCTTCATGCATCAGCGAATGCACTGCTAACTTGATTCTTCATGGTAATATAACGTTTATTTTTCTTGGAATCTTAAGAATTATTTGTTTTCAAGAATTTCTTTTAAGTTTAAGTATATTTATTTATCCCGATGGGGACACTGTCGAAATCACTTTGTGAGAATGTCCTTTGTTTGGTAAGGACTTTTCAGGCTTGAATCACCTGATTGTTCGAAAAAGTAAGATGATTCCGTGCTTCGGAGGGCACGTTAAGCCGTTGGTCCCGGCTATTAGCCGTAAAAACACCTCCACCAACCCGCATTGGAGCAGCGTGGTGGAGTATGCTCCATACCCCCTCCGGTTGATTGAGGGGAGGCCTGTGCCCAGCAGTGGGACGTATATAGGCTGTTTATGTATGTATGTATGTATTTATTTATCAATGAATTCAACTTTATGAGTTTGAATTCATGTTTGGATCTACGTAATTGTTATCCGTGATAGCCCTGTTCACAGAACGCGTGAATTACTTTTTAGTGTCACGGGTTCGAATCTCGGCTCGTGCTTTAAACCACTGAATTCGATTATCTGAGTTTGAATTCGTGTTTGGATCATATAAGTCAATTAATATCACGTTATTTGCAGGATATATGTGCCCGATTAATAGTAATATGTTCGCCCCCTATTATATGGGATTTAAATATAACTGGCGAGGAGCGGGTGTAGGTATATACTCTATACACCTCTGCTTATGTTAAATATATAAATCGCGCTTATACATCATCTCGTGGAACGATAGTCCCGCTCATCAAGTCTCGTAATTAATGAATAACTTATTAAAGGAGCAAATAGCTGTACTTTATAGTGTTCAACAAGTTTCATATTAATTTAAAACTATGGTGACCGAGCCAATTGCTGTATTTTATTATATCTTATTGCCTCACCAACTATCACGTTGGTCTAACAGAAAGCTCGGTAAGATATAGGTACGGTCACGAGCATTAATATTTATACACTTTGGTACCATAATGTCACATTAAATTTCATTTATTTATTTAATGTTCGGAGAAACAACAGCTATAATTAATTTAGTAGCAACTTATGGTAAACACAGAAAGCCAATTATAGTTCCTCGCAGATAGCAAATTGAAAAAAAAAAAACAAAAAGGTTTGCACTAATGCACATTACACAACACGCATAATAACAAAGTCAGCAGTTAACCATTACTGTCTCAAAAGCACAAAATGTACAAAAAGGCTACACTCACAATGCATGTGTCGTGTCGTGTCGTGTGTTTTTTGACAAATTGAACTGTAAGTCTCACTAAATGTCAAATATGTCAGTGCGACAGAGTCCTAAAGTGGGTACATTATATTGCTCATGACTGTACTTAGATCAACTTGCGATGGATGTATACGCACGTCTGCCTACCACAATTGGGATATAGTCGTGAGTTAACGTTATGTTATTTATTATGTCAAAACGCTAGTTTAATTCGTTGCACATATATGTTTCAGAACCATGTCGTCTCCAGTCCTGGTGAAGGAGATCCCCCTAGAGAAGGAGTACAAGAAGGCGACCCTTATCACCCCCGCTGACATCAGCAAGCTCAGACAGTGGCTCGACACGCAGCCGCATCTGCCTGCCGATCTAATTACTGGTACTCCCCACTCTCTCTACTATTTTTTTTAATTTATTTATAACACTTAACTATAAATTACACATAGATTGTTTTACAAACATCGCTAAACCTAAACAGGTTTGTCTCGATGCCTTCTTCTTCGGCATACGCCACGCTTTCTCATTATTACATTTAAAGAACTTACACAAAACAAATCTTTACCATTCACCGAGGTGCTTACTTAATTATAATAGAAACAGGTAGGTAGCAAACAGTACATTGACTGTCAGTAGGCATTCGCTGCTACATGCAGTCGCTGATCATATTACCTGGCTTGGATGAAATTGCGGGATGAATATGTTCTTTATAAAATATCTGCATCTGAGATATTGGTGCTGATTCCTGTACAGACCATCAAATTTTATTTTAAGTTATACCTGTCATTTTCTTATCCACCGAAAAGGAAAGGGACGGATAATCGACAGGCATAAAAATCGAACACACGTCAATTTTACGCAGGAATTTTTAAATCCCTCCCAAATTTATATATTGGCCAATAACTCGACAGAATTTAATTGACAGCACACGTCAAACGGGTTGCATACCAGCGAGATGCCTATGTTATGAGGCCGGTGTAGGTATTCATTCCTTTTAAAATTAACAGTTGTCAATCATTCGTCCTTTTCCTTTTCGGCGGACAAGAAAATTACGGGTATAGCTTAAAATAAAAGTAAGAGGTGTCTGCAGGAATAGTGGCGAATAAGCAGTTAATTTCCACACTATAAGAAAGATTTAAAGGAAACTAAAGTTGTAATCCAAATTACATCACTGATTAAAACCGATTTCATACAATAAAACAATTAAAGTGGTTATTATGGTTACAAAGCGGAAAACCAGAGGCTGATCGCCTTGTCATTAGCAGGTTAAAGTGTACATTGACCAGTACTGTTATTAAGTCCTACGACATTTTCCTAGCAATTATTATGCTACAATGTAGAAACCTAGACTGATGTTTTTTATGCGTTGCGTCTACGCAACGCCATGGTATATGTATTACCAGCGTAGGTACCTCATTTTTGCACGAGACTTTGGTTTAATCCCATTTAATTTTTATACAATTTGGCCTCTTCTTTCACTTAATTATTTCAAAATTCGTTTTTAATTTACACGTTTTTATACAGGTTTAAATTTTAATACTAGTTTGATATCCCGACCAAAATAAAAAAAGTAAATGTTCCAAATGCTATTCGCATCGGGTTCGGGTTCACCTTAATACTGTAATAATTAGTTAGTAGTTACACATAAATAAGTCAAAACCTAAATAACACAAAATAACCGTTTTATTATTAAAGTTTTTTGGAGATTTGCCTCAGATAAATGGTCAAAATTAGGAGCGTTGAGGACTTGGAGTAGGTTATTTAGGACGACATTCGTAAGGGTCAGTATACAATATATAATTCAGGTCACAGATGGAGGTCACAAATCTGTGACCAATCTGTATGAATATAATTAATATTACTTATCTGATACGTGTTCAAGAGAGAAGGCATCATAATGATTTTTTCACTCGTTTTCACCGTCTGTGAACAGCGCGACATTAGAGCTCGTGGACTACTGAGTGTGTCATCTGGATATGGTTTGAGTATAGAATAAACAATAACACTTACTACTCTGCTTAGTTTAGTCTTAAATGGCAGTAAGCGCCTAAGGAGTAAGAGGGTGAGCTGGTGAACGCTTGACTTGCAACTCTTGCGGCACGCGATAAGAATATTTTTTTTTGTTATGGAGAACGACGAATTTATTAAAAATATCATAGAAGAGCAGCTACAAGGAAAGAGATGAAGGGGAAGACCAAGAAGAGCTTACATGGAACAGATTAAAGAGAAGACGAACGAACCTTTGATAGGCAAGAAAGGAGAATGCTACTGTGACAAGAGCGTGGCTCTTAAATTAATGATGATGATGGAGTGTCCGGGCTATGTTAGAGGGTAGTATCGTGGTAGTCATCATGAGATTGAAGTTGTAAAGGGTCTAATTGCCACCAGTAGGATATTATTTGGGATTCATTTCCCAGCAACAATTTGGTTGCGCAACCAGGTTACTCCGTATACAACCGGTTTGTGGCGATACAGGGTGTGCAGTTCATTCATTCATAAATATGCCCAAGAAAATGACTTCACATTAATCTGTACCATTTCCAGAGTTGGAACTGATCTTAACGTACCACTGCTGCGAGCGCAGCGCCGAAGTATCCAAACAAGTGTTGGACCTCCACTTCACGTTGAAGACACTCTTCACCAGCTTCTTCAAGGACCGCGCCGTTGATGCCACTGTCCTTAACGCGGCAAATACTGTGTGAGAAGTTCATATCATACATACCTAACCACACGCCTCATTTCGCGATTATCTGGGCACCCTCATGCCTGTTGTCTTAAATTTTGTACTGGATGAGAACCCTCAGCGCTCCCCATTTTTCCGGCCAAGTAGTTAATGCCATTTGCAGCAAATCTACAATCATCATCATCATCTCCTATTATTAACCTGTTTTTCACAGTATCTGCTTACCTAACCTGAAGACTTCACAGGTCCGGTTTTTTACAAAAGCGACTGTCTGTCTGACCTTCTAAGGGAAGGGAAAACCAATTCAAGTTAAGTAACATAGCTCCGAAAATTCTTTTTTCGGGAATGTGAATTTCCTCACTATGTTTTCCTTCACCACTGAGCACGTGATAATCATTCATGATCCAAACATGAATTCGAAAACAAATTCGGCAATCACTTTGTGATCCCTGGTTTGATTAGGACATTGCAGGCAGATCACCCGATCTCTCAGCAACACGAGAGAAGTTAACCTTATCGCCTACATAATGGTCTGTCATGTATGAGGACTCAAGCGGCTGAACACGTTCTGTGCTTAAAACGCTCCCATTCCAGCATCTAGAAGTGCTTCAGTATGTCATTTATTTTAATTAATTTCTTTATTATTATAATTCCAGGTTGGCATTGCCGTTAGACATGCGCACAGCAGAGGGCTATGCCGCTTTCTACGCCAGACTCCTGGACACGGATGTCAAGAAGTTTATCTTTTCCGATTCCCTCAGGTCAGATATATTCTTATGTACATAGCCAAGACATTCACTTTAACACCATCGCTCGTTGGCACTCGCTTCGCAGGTCGTTAACGCAGACCGCTGAAATAAAAATGTAATGACTTGTCTCCAGAATGGTGCTCATGTTGCTAGACCTGTGGCATCTAGAGGATGGCACGTGGCCGGGACTGGTCATCGTTATCGACCTGGATGGGCTCACGCTCGGACACCTGGCGCGCCTGGAGCTGCTCGCCGTGCAGCAGTTCCTATACTACTTGCAGGTCTGAAGTTATTGGTAAACTGATGCTGCTTCATCTGTGACCGGGGCTGACGAAACAGGTTTTACTCAAGCTCGTGTGCAAAACGGCACTTTGACCTTTTTGATACAGACAGATGGAATGGGATTTAAATATCCCATATTAAAGAGACATAATCACTAGTCAGACTTCACCGTAGCAACCACACACATGCAATTGTACGTTCCGCTGCATGTAGTCGTGACTTCAATTTGGCGTGATCGGCAACGGTAGTTGTACACGACTACAGCTGAATGCGATGCAGTCCTTTTTTTTTGACAGAATAACCACGCTGTCGGTGTTTACATCATGCCCGGTAAATGCGTTCTATGGCTTTACTTTACTCTTAATCCAGTTAACAAAATCGTATTAGTCGGCCCGTTTTACCAATTGCTAATAAACTGTTCTGATAGCTGCTGCCACATAAGTATCTGATAGCAGTACACCATCTGACAGATACAAAATGTATCAGCTAGATATCAGTAACAAATGGTGACACAAAAACTAGTAAGTAGTAGTAATTTATTACGTTGAATTCTGATAATCAGGAAGCGATGCTGGTGAAACTCAAAAGCGTGCACTTCTTAAACGCGCCCCCGTTCATGGACAAGCTGATGATGATCCTGCGGCCGTTCATGAAGAAGAAACTGATGGACATGATCAACATCCACCAGGTCGGAGCCACTACCATCGAGAAGTTCGTGCCGAGGGAAGCCATGCCAAAAGACATCGGGGGAGAGTTCAAGACATTCCAGCAGGCTAAAGGTTTGTTGATAAGATTGACGTAACTCAAGCTTGTGATCCTCAACGGATAGACTTCCAAGTCATTAGAATTGCAGCCACAATTGGCATTGAAATTCTAAGATGGACATTATGAAACATATGATTAGGTTATCCCAGAGTGCATTCTATTTTTTTCTTGACCCTCTTGACGTATGACCTAACCTGTAGTGGACTGGTTTTCCCTTTGCGGGTTGGAAGACGAGACAGTCAGTTACTTCTGTAAAAAACCAGACCTGTCATACCTTCAGGTCAGGTAAGCGGACCCCGTGAAAATGGGAAATGTTTGATATAATATATGCGGAGAAGTAAAGTAGGTGTTGCTTATAATGTAAACATAAACAGACTTATGATTTTTCTAGTCAAGAGTCGCGAATAACCTCGCCAAGACAACCTAACCAGAATTGAACTGAAATTCTTCGTCCCTAAGCACCTACAGGCATGACGAAATCTACATACATTAAATACGATCACGCGTTTTTTTTATTAGAGCAGGCAAAGACCACGGAATTCCAGTACAGAATACAAATACCACAATTTATTTTCCAGATGACATAATAACAAGACTAAAATTGAATGCGGACTTCTTCGCTATAGAGAACAAGAAGCGAGTGACGGAGTCCTTAAGGCCGGGCAAGCCGAAGACCATCACCGACATCTTCGGAGGGATCGAGGGGTCCTTCAAGAAACTGGATATTGATTGATATTGAGGGTTATAGAAGGATTAGAGGGAGTTACTGTGAAAAATGTTAGTTGCTCATTAAGTATAATTTGTGTGAATCAGCTATACAGAGTGTTAGTGACATCGTAACGAAAACTTTGACATGACATGATTCTGAGTTGATATCAAGTGGAATTTTCCGTCGCATAAGTAAAGAATTGAAAATAATTTAAAAACAACATGAATTATGCGACTAAAAATTCCACTTGATATCACTAAAAATTCCACTTGGAATCACCCTCTTCAGTATTCGTTACGATGTCACTAACACCTTTAACTCTCTGGTATACAAGCGCTCTCCACGCAAGGTATCTAGTTAATTTACGCGGGTTATACTTGTAAGATAGTTACTACTAAGTATGTATAATAATAGCATTTAGCTTATGGTGCTCCCACACTTGCCGTTAGAAAATGTTTGTAAACATTTTATAACACCAAAACATTTACTAACAAATGTTAACAATTGTTGCATTTTGTTAGAAACTGTTACATGTTAAATTGATGGAAAATGTTTAAACATTTTATAACATCTAGTATTGGCTCGCAGTTTGGTTTCGCCTTCTGAGGGCCGAGGACGTCTACACGAAAATGGAAGAAGATTTGCTCATTGGAATAGCTTTTATTTTTTGTTTAAAAAAGAAGAAAAAGCGCTCTTATTGGATGCGCCAAACGCTAAAAGCTAGAGGAAAATATAGTGCCACAGACTATCTCAAGGATTTGGGTATTGACGGTTGCTTAAAAGATTTTATAAGAATGAACAGTTCCGAATTTGAATATCTACAAAATTTAATTGGGGCAAAAATAGGCAAACGAGACACCAAATTTAGAAAATCTGTAAGTGTGACGGAAAGACTTGCGGTAACGTTAAGATTTTTGGCAACTGGTAGCAGTTATAAAAGTCTTGGAAATGTGTTCAAGTTGTCAGACCAAGTGATATCTATTATCGTACCAGAAGTGTGCGAATCTCTCAATGTTTACTAACATTACTAAACATTTTCTAACATGAAAATTTATTTTAACATTTGTGATTAAATGTTTGCTAACAAATGTTTACTAAAGTTATTAAACATTTTCTAACGGCAGTGTGGGAGGACCATTACTTACATCTTTTTCATTTGCTGGGAGGGCCTGTGTGTTAAATGAGTTCCTCTAGTTATTAAATAACTTGTAATGTACACCTACATAGATTTTATGTTTTACTATTGCAGTTTCTTGTCATTTCTTCTCCTCACATTTCTTCAGCTATAACACCTTTCGGATCAACGTGAAGTCAAATATGTTTAAATTGACTTTCAACAAGTTTATATAAATGGTAATTATGTTGAATAAATGATTTTGATATCTGAATCAGCGTGACGTAGGTATATTGCCCGTCTGTGGGATAATAATATTGAATATATTTTTAGGTTATGTTTTTTTCTACGGTATCTACAAGAGGCGGTGGATCTTCGAACCGTCCAACTTCCTAGCATTACCCCGTTCACAGGATCCGTCGTCCGCTTACCTAAGAGATTTGACAGGTCCGGTTTTTTACAGAAGCGACTGCCTGTCTGATCTTCCAACCCGCGAAAGGAAAACCAGCCCAATACAGGTTTGGTCACATACCTCCGAAAATGCATTTCTTGGGAATGTTGGTTTTCTCAAATGTGTTCCTTCACCGCTGAACACGTGATAATTATTTATGATCCAAACATGAATTCGAAAACAAATTCGACTATCATTGGTTTGGTTTGGTAGAAGATTGGTTTAGGCCTGCGACCTCAAAGTTAGAGGCAAGCGTTCTAGTGGTGAATCTTCGAACACCGGTCGTTCAAATTCAAATTCGTTTATTGTAAAAAAAATGTAGTAAGTACATATATGTTAGTAAAAGTAATAAAATAGCAGAGATGTGTGCTGGCTAGCCTTGCGAGCCTTGATTAAGTATTTTTTTTAATATGTAGTCGTTAAATTTGCTGTGTCAGGGAGGATTCAGCGGCTCAATAATAACCCTGACACCAGGTTTCATAAAGCTAGTCATTGACCTAACACCTCAAAAGGACGTGTGATCTTTTCACGTGCACTATGTACATGGTACGTACATTAACCTATATCGTCTTCAACTGAATTGGAGGTGGTGACCCCGCAACAGAGCATCACACAAAAGGACAGAAGAAGAGGAATCCAATGCCTGGGATAAAAAGCAGCTGAATAATGTCCGCCGAATCACCGGGAGACGATAGGACAATAGGAAGAAAAGGCCATTTCAAGGCGTTGTCTGCTCTCCTATTCAATACATACCTACTACAGGAGATGATTCAGATCATGATTTTGAGTTAATATCAAGTGGAATTTTCCGTCGCAAAATTCACGATTTTTTAAATTGTTTTCAATTCTATACTTCTTCGATGGAAAATTACACTTAATATTAACTCTAAATAATCAGCTGAATCACCCCTCTCAGTATTTATTACGATGTCACTTACACACCCCACACAAGTACATACACGTAGCCATACAAGCACGTATGGGTGTTAGTGACACTGTAACGAATACTAAAGGGGGTGTTTCAGACCATGCTTCTGAGTCGATATCAAGTAGAATTTCCTGTCGGAAAAATCATGAAAATTTTAGTATCTTTTTAAATTATTTTCAGTTCTATACTTTTGCGACGGAAAATTCCACTTGATATCAACTCAGAATCATGGTCTGTAGTTTTTCCCTGTCTAACATAGTGTGAAAGAGACAAAATAATCAGGACAACGTACTTTTGTGTCCCCGACTATTCCCGAATACATGTGCCAGCAAATCGGAGCAGTAGCTTGCATGCCAGCTACTGGCACAGATCACTGTACATTATGCAAGTTAAACTTGTAAACAGCATGACCGAAAACCAAATGTAGTGCAATTTACTTCCATACCAAGTACAGTCATGAGCAATAGTATAATGTACCCAGTTTAGGACTCTGTCACACTCACATTATTGACTTTTAGTGAGACTTACAATTCATTTTGTCAATAAAGTTAATGTGACATGGTACTAAACTGTATACATATTATTGCTCGTGACCGTACAGGCAAGCCAGTTAACATATATACACATGTAAAAAATAGCACTTGCATGAAAGGATCACTCGATATAATGAGCCACTTTACAGGTTACGTTCACCAAAAACCATATAGATGGCGTTGTTCAGTTTAAACGGGAGTAGTATGTTATTGGGCATTCTAGACCATCGAAGTGAAGGGATTCGCGAAAATGTTCTTGGGCATTCTAGACCATCTTCGTTCAGTCGGATCGCTCGAGCGCCAACGCGCTATCGCGCGCGCTCTCGCGGATCCCTTCACTTCGATGGTCTAGAATGCCCAAGAACATTTTCGCGAATCCCTTCACTTCGATGGTCTAGAAATACCCAATAACATCGAGTGTGGTTCTTAATATTACGATCAATCGGTTAGCAACTACAACACTCACCACTATAGCACGAGTCGATTTCATATCACATTTTTTTGAGTCTAGATTTTTGTCCTGGCTTTCTAGACCACTTTATCGTTAAAACACAAAACTTCACTTCGTTCGCTTGCGTTCACTCCGTTCCGTGTGGGGTTTTAACAACCGCGTTGCCCCGCACATATGCGCCTTCTGATGTTACCGCACGTGCACACTCAAGAATCCCTTCACTTCGATGGTCTAGAAATACCCAATAACATCGAGTGTGGTTCTTAATATTACGATCAATCGGTTAGTAACTACAACACTCACCAGTATAGCACGAGTCGATTTCATATCACAATTTTTTGAGTCTAGATTTTTGTCCTGGCTTTCTAGACCACTTTATCGTTAAAACACAAAACTTCACTTCGTTCGCTTGCGCTCACTTCGTTCCGTGTGGGGTTTTAACAACCGCGTTGCCCCGCACATATGCGCCTTCTGATGTTACCGCACGTGCACACTCAAAATCGCTTAGGTTTTCATTGTCGCGTTGTATTTCACGTTAACAAGTTTAAACATGAAAAATGGAGACTAGCGATTATAATTAAAGGAAGTATTTATCTAAGTACTTATTTCATCACACTAATGTTATAAATGCGAAACCCCTAAAGAGCTGAACGGATGAAATTTGGTAGTTAGATATATCACATAGCTACCGCATTAACGCATAGGCTACTTTTTATCCTATAAGTTTTGAATCTAGGGTGATTAATTTCAATGATTGTGCAAGACAATATAGTATACTTAGGTATCCAACATGTCGGTACTCGTTGAAACAGTAAGACCTTCGCCACACTTGGCGGAAATTCCGACGCCGAACTTCCGTTGCGGTAAATAACCTGCCTGTGTGTGCCTGCTATTTGTAATTTTTATAAGTACAAATATTTGTATCGGCGTTCCGTTGCGGAAGATCCACGACTTAATTTCCATCAAGTGTGACGAAGGCCTAAGTTACCTGTCTGGTGGTTTGGTAGGTATGAATAAATGAAACTATTATGTATATCATATTCTTATTTATTTTCTCCACTGCTGCTAACTTTTTATATAACAATCGTCATCATCTTGTATTATATTTTTATGTTTATAGGTACCTACTTACAACATAAAGTACACTAACCTAAGTATTTACAAACAAAGAGTTTTACGGATGATTCTTTCAGGGGTAATTGTTACATAGGTATTTTTACTTTTCTCTCTTAAAAACGAGCTTGCAATCTTCGAATAGATTATGAATCTGCTACATAAACGACTGCAATTCCTCCCACTGCGAAGAACAATTGACCTTGAAAGAATCACCTTAAGCAGTACAGCCAAAAATTGATTTATGACCCCAAGCAAGGGTAGTCACTTTGTCAGATTCTAACAATCGCTTATCATCGTTGCTAGAAAGAGCTATTTTATTTACTTTTTGAGTGAAAATTTCATGTTTAATTGATTTAAATAGAACATTTTTTTTGTAAACAACATCACCATTGTATAACACATGTTTATAGTCTGATACGCTCAAACCATTAATTACATTTTTTTTGGTACCCTTCGCCTTTTTTATTGTTTTGTTTAAGGTTTTAATACAGTAAAGCTTTGACCTTAATCCTACAAACTCTCTAATTATTTGTCCACCCATTTCGTCCTTGAATAAACCAGGAATCTTTTTATTAACAATAGGTAAACCAAATTCATTTTTTGGGTTGTAATTGCTTGTGTCAAAATATTTTAAGAAGTTAGTCTTCAAATCTTGGTAAATGTCATCTGTATGCACATTATATACGAAGCTATCAGTATCGGTATAGCACAACTTAATGCGGTTTCCATAAAATGGTTTTATTTTTGAGTAATGGAAATCGTACATATGACTTTTTGAGAGTTCAAGTACAGCAAAACCAATATAAATTGGTTTGTCAAGCACAATCTGTGAATGTTTCATCTGTATAGCTACCAAATTCTCAGAGAAAATTGAAGCACTATGGAAATTGGGACTTGCTATTAAGGTCTCTGCGCCAGTATATTTTTTAGTTAGATTATTTTTGTCTGACCACTTATTAACCAATCGTACATCTACTCGTTGTTCTGTGTTCTCCAAAGTTTTTCCAAATATGCTGTTGTTTAATAATTTAAAAAAATCTTGTTCAAAAGTAGACTGTGCTTTCTGGCGAAGTTGGGTGTTGAGATCTATGTATTTTTTTAAAAAGTTACTTTGATTAAATGTTATAGCTCTATGAATCTTTTTCAACACCAAGCCATGTTCTAAGCATTTTTTTAGATGTACGTAATGAATAACATAATTGTATTTATCATACAAATTAGGTATTAATTTTTTCGATTTTCCTCTGGGTGAAATAATTTTTTCAGGACAAAATGGAAAATCATTATGTTCATCATGTAAATGTGAAGGGTACGATAAGTCCACCTCAAGAATAAAACCATTTTCAGAGTCATCCATAATATTTAAAATATTCGACTCTAAAGTTTTTAATTCAGAATCGTTCACAAATCTGAAGTTTGAATGTGGTAATGTTTGGCACATACTGTATCCATATAAATTGTTACAGTCAAAGTAAACAATATATGAACTTGGGTGAGATGGATCAAATGTTTCCAGATATTTATGATTTGCTTTAACATGTCGTTTAGAACACATGCAAACGCCACCGCGTATACCTTGCTGTATCATACGGTAAATTTCTAAATCAGTTACAAGTTCTAAACGAACGCCTGTTTTAAGGAGCATTGCATCAAATGATAGACTCGGAGCCGTAAGATAGAATGCAGGATCGAGTTGGTAATATTGTTTACATGTAAGTCGAAAATTTTCATAGATATCTGTCAACAAAAGTACATCTGTTATCAAGTACAAATCAGTATATTCACCCATATTGGTTAATGAAAATTTTAACCACACTGATTGAGCGTGCTCATAATCCTCATCTGAGATCGGTTCATTGGTAAGAGAATTGTAAAAACAGTCTTTGGGAGGCAAACACTTTTCTTTATATCGTTCCCAGTTACACATATAATCGTAAGGGTATACGCCCTTTCGAGTAAGCAAATTAAAGTGTTTTTCATCGGGATAGTAAGATTTTAAGTATCTAAATTCATCGTTTTTTAAAGTCGGGGTTAGTTTTTCTAAGCTAGTTCCCAAAAACTTAAAGGAATCTACAAATCGTATCTGAAAGCTATCGGTATCGGATATAGACACAAATTTCGTGAAAGAAATATAATTTTCTTTGGTTTTAGGTATGACCTTGATGGGTCCAGGAACTTTAGCAAGCTCCTTAATAAAAAGATGACAGTCATAACCTGAAAGATTATGAAAGAAAACAGGTAAGAATTTGGGCACTTGAAAGTTCAAATTACATTGACTGTGAGCCGCACCGCGGTATTTACCAGTTATGTGACAATGGTCTCTAACTTTATCCATAACCAATAAACGCTCGCATATGTGACAAGTTTCGGCATTTTCAAAGTTTAACGCATCACTTTCTGTAAAAACTATAGGTACACTATTACTTAATACTGCGCTTATCCTTTTTGCATCGTTGCAAATTGAATCAACAAATTTGTCAACACAATCTTGTCCTCGGTACGATGTAATGTGATTATATCGTTCATCTACAGTACAAACAAGATGATAAGCAAAAGCTACGGGCACGTGCTGCTGATGAGTCACTGTGCTTGACTTGATAGGATCATTTTCACAAGTCTCGTAGGGTACGAGCATTGACTCAAAATCTGCATAAACAACAAAAGGAACATTTTGTTTTCTGTTATAATTTTTGAACTCTATAAATGACCCTTTTGGGGGTAATTTAGTAGCTACACCTCCACAACTATGAGAACTTAACTGATCGGTCGAGTTGAAAAATAACAAACAATGTTCGCAAAAATACAATTTACCATGATGTTTAGAAATTTGACTTCTAACTAGTCGCGGTAAATCCTTGATTAAACAGTAATGTGACATATTACCTTCCTGTAGGTACAGTAGATGAATTACTTTTTTATTTAATGGTTCAGATTTGTAAAGAGGGCCGATAACTGTATTATTATCTTTTAAACCGTAAACAAAAATACATATTTGAGGGTTGTTAATTTCAAATTTAGCTATGTCTGAAAAAGTAACTGGAAACGATATATCCTCTACATTTAAAACGTCTTTGAAATTAGGATATGACGATACTCTATCAGGATGAGATTTAACTGGGTATAAAGCAGCTGTAACTGACCACAAAAAGCAAAAACTGTCTTCGTTTTTTATGTTTACACACGCTTTTCTGGCTTTGATTGGTGCAGGCAAATCAATGTGACCTGACCCTCTTAATGGTTGATATTTATTAATATTTAATTCTAAATGGGAATTATGTAAGAAGGTCCAACCACTATCACGTTCTTGAAATTCTCATTTTTTTCTCATCAAACTAATTTTCACTTTGTTCATTAAACTATCAAAGTCATAATTTTTATAGAGAGTATAATTTTTAGTTCCAAAAGACTTTATTTCCTGAGAATCATTTTTTACTAAAAGAAAAACAGCAAAATGTTCAAAATTGAGTTTTATACAGTCATTTTCCTTGAGAGACAAATCAATTAATGTTTTGATTTTATTTTTTATATCATCAAGAAACCGATCTAAAGAATTATGACCATCCAAATCTGGTGATAATATTCTGTATGAAGCTATTCGGTTGCGAAATGCGGACTCAATTAATTCAATCCCGTCGCTAAAAGGAGAAATATTTTTATTTTTATGGTTAGTGCTTCGTAAATGCCCCATCCAATGAACACGATCTACAGAGACTTTACAAACTGTACAAAACACCATTTTTGATAAGTATACTTTAAATATACAAAGAAAATGCCTCGCCTTTCATACGCTAACGACATAAAATTGCAATATACACAATGAATGTATGATTTACAATTATAATTTCATAGGTATTTGGTTGAAAATGCAGTGGAAAGTATCTTAAAGTGAAGTTATATCAATGAACAGCAGCAGTAAGAGAAAAGGTTGTAATAAGTACCTGAGTAGTAGGTACTTATTACTATTCGCTTATGAAGACGGGCTCACAATCTTCAAATAAATTATGAATCCGCTGCATAAACGATTGCATTTTCTCCCACTGCGGAGTCCCCCGATCTAACTTTACTTTAAGAGTAACTTCAGCCTCTTTCCACCGCTGATCTGGTTTAGAGGCAACAGCTTTCTCGGTGTTATACACCCGGAACTCTATATAGTACTCGCCAGACTGGTTGACGAGCTCCCGGCGCACTCGACCGTTGGGGACGCGGCTGGTCAAATAAGTCTGCAGCACTGCAGACTTCGACGTCCCCGAAGTTGCTCCCGTCTCAAACCCGAAGAGTCCTCCTGGGCCAGTACTGGAAACCGAAAAATACGAATAAGTAATAATTTATATAGGTTTAAAGGAACAAAGGAATAGCTGCACAAACGTCTTCGTCACCTTATTTTGAACTATGTTCATCATAATAATATTGTTCGTAATGTGTATAATGAATTATGGAGTGTAATAAAGATATCTACACAATTATTGAACCAGCTGTCCGCCCCGGCGTCGCACGGGTGCTCGGGTGGACAAAATACATACGAGTAGGTATACGAGTAGCCTATGTTCATCAGAAATAATGTAAGATTCTAATGGTGAAAGAATTTTTCAAATCGATCCAGTAAGTTTCGGAGTCTATTCGATCCAAATACACAATTTGACAATCAAATCTTTCCTATTTATAAAATTAATAATGTAGACAAAATATGTAGAAAATTAGGTTTTGTTACATACCTCGATGAATACGTTGCGGTCGCGCCTGCCTCGTCGTTGGCGTTCGACCGCGACTTCTTTTTAGAACTGTAACAATAATGTTTATATTGAAACGATGCAAGTGTTACCGCCGTGCGCTACGATTTCCAATTAGAACGCTCATTATACCCATTACATTATTTTATATTACTTTTGTTACTATTAATCAAGATACATAACATAACATATAATTCTGCATGTATCTCAAAAGGGTAGAGATAGGGGATATGTAAGTTGTATTTGCAAATAGCGTAAAATTATCTCGAATAAAATAAAAGTAAAGTGATAGATATTAAAGTACCTATTTAATGTTCCACTGATGGGCACGACTGTCTCACTATTAACTTCTCTCAAAAGCACACAAGATTAAAGATAATCATGTTAATCTTACCTAGTAGGCGTTGGGGTCGACTCCGCCGGCTTCCTCTTGCTCGCAGGCTTCTTTTTCAACACTTTCGGCGCAGGCGTAGGCGCCAGCGGCAGTTGGGAGTCCGAACCGGATGAATATTCGTAGTTAGACCTGAAAATTAAGAAATCGGTTAGGTATATGGTATTTAAAATGTTGTGTAAATTTATTATGTAAAAAACTCCAACACAATACATGAACTAAAAGTAAATGTAAATACTTACTAACATTTTAACAAACTTTCTTGAAGAAAAGCACTGAAGATGAAAATAACACGGATGAGGATACCACAATTGTGGACAATTGGGAATCGATCAAAGGAATGAGTAAAGTTTAATGATTTTTCCTATTTTATAAAAAAACAATACAAATCCGTGCAAAACTGAATTATGCAAAATAAAACCTTAAATGCAAGACAATAACGGATTATGCATTGCATATTTCAAATTTTAGCATTTTGGACGCGTAGTCATCGCTAAAATGCTTAGTTGCTATTCTCACGAACAAACGAGTTAGTCGCAACACTTTGTAAAATGATACACCGCATATTCATATTAATTAGGTATTTATTACACAGACGTAAACTTACACCTATTTCCGATGACACAGTACGACGATGGCTCAGTGGTTAAGAGTTTGATGTTCAATGTAGGTATATGTTACAAGTTCGATTCTCTACATACATTTTTTTTTTCTGACTACATTATGTACATTGAATATAAACGATAATCTTACGAAGAGGAATATCATGAATATACCTGCATATTGGTTGTGATGATTATGTAATCACGATCTAGTTGTACATTAGGTAGGTACCTAAGTTGTACTGAACAAGGAGTGCAACGTTTCAATACTGATATTTTAAATAATATTAACCTTATTTCAACCTGCTTTGAATCGAACAGTAAGTCGAACGTTATAATCACCATCATCATTACAGTTGAACAAAAACATAACAATATTTGAGTAAACGCAAAGCATTGATTCTGCATGATGAATCAAAAGTGAAAACTTGTTCACCTTCTTCATAATGTACGTATTGTAGGTAAACCTGTACCCTGCAATAAAAATAATTTATCAAGCGAAGTCAGTAACTGAAACTAGTTGTTTATAAAAAAGTTTCCCACGAGTCAGAGGATACCTGATTGATATAATATATGGTATAGTATAGCCCACATTCCTCAATGCATACGAGGCACAATCTGTGCAATGTGTAATGTAATTCAGTATAGATTCTTGCCTTGACCGGGCATGACAAGTGAGCTAGAGAGTGATTTTGATTCTTTTATAAATAGTTAAATTAATTGATCACACTATTACGAAAAAGCTTCCGCTATGGGAATTATATCATGTAAGTCAAATTCATTATGTTATTACAATTTGCTGTCCTTGAATCTAATTACGACTCACGCCAATTTGGACAGAATTTCTGACACCCATGTGGTAATTTTTGGGTCACACATTGTATCATCACTTTTATGTCTAATTCTAGAGATCGTTGAGCCAATCTGGCATTGAATGACAGAATCGAAGCTGTTCTTGAATTTAATGACGACTCGCGCCAATCTGGATAGAATTTCTAACACCCATGTGGTAATTTTTGGGTCACACATTGTATCGTCATTTTTATATCTAATTCTAGAGATCGTTGAGCCAATATGGCATTGAATGACAGGACCGAAGCTGTTCTTGAATTCAATGACGACTCGCGCCAATCTGGATAGAATTTCTGACATCCTTGTGGTAATTTTTGGATCGTACATTGTATCGTCACTTTATATCATAATTCTAGAGATCGTTGAGCCAATCTGGTATTGAATGACAGGACTGAAGCTGTTCTTGAATTCAATGACGACTCGCGCCAATCTGGATAGAATTTCTGATATTTTCGTATGGTACTTTGTGGGTCTCAAATTATATTATCACTTTATATCATAATTCTAGAGATCGTTGAGCCAATCTGGTATTGAATGACAGGACCGAAGCTGTTCCTGAATTCAATGACGACTCGCGCCAATCTGGATAGAATTTCTGATATTTTCGTATGGCACTTTGTGAGTCTCAATTATATTATCACTTTATGTCATAATTCTAGAGATCGTTGAGCCAATCTGGTATTAAATGATAGGACCGAAGCTGTTCTTGAATTCAATGACGACTCGCGCCAATCTGGATAGAATTTCTGATATTTTCGTATGGTACTTTGTGAGTCTCAAATTATATTATCACTTTATGTCATAATTCTGGAGATCGTTGAGCCAATCTGGTATTGGATGACAGGACAGCAAATTGTATAGAGACATGAAGCAATCTGCTAATGAATTTGACTTACAGGAAAAAACTTGATTCGAACACGGACAGACCAAAATAAGTGAGAAGTATATACGGCGCGTATGATAAAGAAGATCGAGTGCTGGCATCCGCGCTGTACTCGTGTTACCTGATGTCAAAGGAGCTGGGTGAACAAGTTGAAACTTGTAGCGTAAATAAGTATGAACAGGTAATATTCGTTTATTGTGTTATTGTGTGCATAAACTACCTATTACTTTATTTTATATGTGTTGAGGGGTATAGTCTAATCTGTCATTGTATTTTCAGTTACTCGTGGAGAAAGACGTAGACACCGTTGACGGTTAAAAATCATCATCATAATTTTGAAGGTGTAGCACTAAAAGCGATGCCTGCTAAGTACTTTGGTAAGTACTGTGGTTTATTTTATAAATAAAATCAAATGTTTGTATTTTTATTTTATACATAAATTAATGTGATACGTTTTATTGTTTCAGAACATGTCGAATAATTTAACAAACGTTAACGAAGATGATTTATTCTACCCTTACGCGCAAGATCCGCTTGCTGACTTCGATGAAAGGTATCCTGTTCAAGCGACTACCACAAAATCGACGGCGCCTCATGATAACAAGAGTCAAAAGCTGAAAAGTGATAAGAAGAGGAAGATAATTAAATCTAAAGTTAAATGCGGAAAATGGAAGCAGTCATCTTCATTTGTGCAAAATCGGAACGCGGAGAAAGCCACCAAGTTAATTAAAATCAGCATAGTGGATTTAGGTGCTTCAAATACAAGTGAAAATCAAGAAAAAAGTGATGTTTTAGTGAAAGCCCAATATGTGGTAAAAGATAGTTATGATGATATATTGGGACAGACTGAAAAATTAATTAACAATATTTCAAAGACATTGTGTAATTACAGTACTTGTATTTATATGTAACATGCGATTATTTCATAAATATGTTGGAATCGCATTTTCGTGTATTCACAACACAGTAAATTCCATCGCAAATAAAGTCTCTGACTAATGTCAGAGTACTACAAGCTATGGAAACATTTAATGTATATAGTAGAAATAGTTAATATGGTAACTGTTATTTCAAAATATATTTTTTTTATCTATTGTACTTTAAACAGTTTTATGAACTTAATAAATAAAATGTGTTTTTCAAATTTCGTTGTTTTACTAGAAAACCGTTAAATGAAACAAAATCATAAATCAATAACGCTATCATACTTGAGATAGACAACATAATTTTCAGTTTAGTCAAAAACTATAAATGTATCAAACATCTTCCTGTACCCCCTTCATTTTTTCCACAATCTTTATTTATAACTACATAATTATAGTTGTTACTCCATACCTTTGAACACAATTCTCTAAATTGTGCCCACGACATGTCTGTGCCTACATGTTCATCGTATACATGTTTTAGATTGATATCGTCCTGTTTAAATAATACTATCAAATTTGAATTATCTCTAACAAGTTGTTTAGGAATCTTAGTATGTTAGTAGGTCTGATTTAAATAAAAGCTATCTATATTTCTATGTCTCCCCATAGCAAAATAATCCCGCATGTTGCTTTGATTTTCACAGGCCACGTCGTCGAATATAATTTTAGAATTCGAACGAGCCTCCTGCGGGCTTAGAACTTCATCTTTTTCATGAAATTTATAAAATGATACACCCGGTACCATTTTAACACATTTTCTAAATATTCATACTTTGGTTGGCAAAGAGACTTGGAATATACATATAAATTTCTATAACGAAGACCATTTTTATGCAATAAAAGTCCAATCATTAAATTAGTTTTGCCGCAATTAGATGGCCCACAAATAATGCACCTTATTGTATTCGGCAATAGTTTTCCATGACGTCGAGTGTCGGAGCTCGATATAGGACAGATTTCAGGTAGTTTCAAAGCATGTTTCTGTTTCACAAATTTCATTATAAGTATAAAGGGATGACAATTTGTCTATTGCGTGTTATAGCTTTTACAGCAATGAAATGTATTTCTTGACGCAATGTTATTTAAACTTAAATATTGATGTGATATGCCGTCCCGTAGGTTATGAGCATTCTAATTCGAAATTGTGACAACCACAAACGGTGGTAATACAAGGATTAATAAATACTGTTTTGCGTTGTTGATTAGATAAATATTTTAAAACAGTTTATTGTTGTGTAAATATACCTGGTCTACTTTCAATTTGTAAATTTAACATTCTAGACGAGTTTATTGTTAAAACCCCACACGGAACGGAGTGAGCGCAAGCGAACGAAGTGAAGTTTTGTGTTTTAACGATAAAGTGGTCTAGAAAGCCAGGACAAAAATCTAGACTCAAAAAATTGTGATATGAAATCGACTCGTGCTATACTGGTGAGTGTTGTAGTTGCTAACCGATTGATCGTAATATTAAGAACCACACTCGATGTTATTGGGTATTTCTAGACCATCGAAGTGAAGGGATTCTTGAGTGTGCACGTGCGGTAACATCAGAAGGCGCATATGTGCGGGGCAACGCGGTTGTTAAAACCCCACACGGAACGGAGTGAACGCAAGCGAACGAAGTGAAGTTTTGTGTTTTAACGATAAAGTGGTCTAGAAAGCCAGGACAAAAATCTAGACTCAAAAAAATGTGATATGAAATCGACTCGTGCTATACTGGTGAGTGTTGTAGTTGCTAACCGATTGATCGTAATATTAAGAACCACACTCGATGTTATTGGGTATTTCTAGACCATCGAAGTGAAGGGATTCGCGAAAATGTTCTTGGGCATTCTAGACCATCGAAGTGAAGGGATCCGTGAGAGCGCGCGCGATAGCGCGTTGGCGCTCGAGCGATCCGACTGAACGAAGATGGTCTAGAATGCCCAAGAACATTTTCGCGAATCCCTTCACTTCGATGGTCTAGAATGCCCAATAACATACTACTAACGGGATAATTACCTATTTTCTCATTACTCGGGTACATAATTATTTTAAAATGCAATGTAATGGCAGTATAAAAATAATTGCTGCTTGATATTCAGTACTCAGGCCTCACAGAATACCAGCGTCGCGGCTCACGCCGCGGCATAAGCTGAGTGAGGACCTTTTATACGGGACACCATCCACTACACATGGGTAAGCCGACATGACGTCACATTTTAATTTAGGTATAAGTTTCTGTGTTCGTTTTCCATGTTTCTATATAAAAAATATTTCGTGTGTGCGTTAACTTCTAATGTGATGTCATTATAATGTATATATATGTAATCCGTGTCTGTGGTGTCCTAAATAATAAATGTTTCTTTCTTTCTTTCTTTCTTTCTTTCTTTCTTTCTTTCTTATATTCGAATCACAATATAGAAAGAAAGAAAGAAAAGAAAAAATATTTCTTCGACATACTTACTTAATGTTTTCACATCATCATCAGCCGTACGACGCCCACTGCTGGGCATAGGCCTCCCCCAAGGATCTCCACGACGATCGGTCCCGCGCTGCCCGCATCCAGCGGCTTCCCGCGACCTTCACCAGAAGGGGTGTTTTGGGGTGTTGTTTTCACATATTAAAATAAAATAATACAATTATGAATGTATGCCGAAACGGTTCTATGCTTACCTATATAGCTTCTCTTTATTTTGATCAGAATAATAATCGGTGGAAGATGTAATTGTGCCTGGGTGTAATAAAAAAATCAACATTTATACCCAAAAACATTTTTTTTTTGTTTTGGTTTTCCCCGAAGGGTAAGGCAAAGGGAACTATGCCCATCCAGCCATGTCTTACGTATTTTTTTTCTTGATGATTGATGAAATGATGAAAGATGATGATGATGAAACCTAAGCCCCCACCCTCGGAGTAGACTCCTACTCCGAACCCCAAACGAATTAACTCAAAAATCCGCATAAACTTTCGAGTTATGAAGCGGCTTCCTGCCACGAAGCGAAAACAGGTAGATACACTTTGTTCATTGAATACTCCGATATAATAACACTCGCGAATGTCTTCCGACTAACTTAATGCGATCATTAACCACAAAACACCACTTCGTATTAATTATTTACATTATTCAATGAAGAAAGCAACAGTCCCGTTCCCGTTTCCCGCCAAAAAGCCTATACCCAAAAACAAAGATGAAAGATGCATATATCTGTTATCTATGAAAAAGTTTAAATGAGGAAAAAGCTGTACAGCGCCATCTATATCAATTTTAAGTAACGTACCCTGCTAAGGTCTGGCATGTCCCCGGCTTTAATGACGGACAATTAGGTTGAATGAGTAAGTATACAATGACACTTGTCCTTGTGTGCATGGAATGCATAATCATACACCCGCAGTGATGTAGGCTGTATATATGTTGAGTTATTGTTTATTCTGTAAACAAGTCTTGACCTACAAGGACGCATAAATACGTGGTTTAATAAGTGCAAAAGTATTTATTTTATTTTATTATAAGTTAGTAATATTGGCGTAGTGAAGTTGTTATTTATCTAAGTACTGTTTTAAAGTAAGTAAGTATTTAAATTTTATTTCGAAAAAATGTGTTTTAGTTGTTAATTATCTTGATATTGGTACTGATTCCTGCAGACTGCATCTAATTTTATTATAAGTTATACCTGTCATTTTCTTATCCGTTGAAAAAGAAAGGGACAGATAATCGACAGGCATAAACTTCATGGAATACACGTCAATTTTAAGCAGAAATCTAAAACAACCGTCTAAAAATTTTACATCAGCCAATAACCCGACAGAGTTAAGTAGACAGCACGTGAAACGGATTGCATACCAGCGAGATGCCTATTTAATTCGCCCGGGTT
The DNA here is from genome assembly GCF_024362695.1 of Pectinophora gossypiella. NCBI lineage: Eukaryota > Metazoa > Arthropoda > Insecta > Lepidoptera > Gelechiidae > Pectinophora > Pectinophora gossypiella. The sequence continues at coordinate 36,436 of NW_026063285.1, forward strand.
ATTCATTTATTTACTCATTCTTTCTAAAATTAAGAGCTGTCAATCATCCGTCCCTTTCCTTTTCGGCGGATAAGAAAATGACAGGTATGACTTAAAGTAAAATTAGGAGGTGTCTGCAGAATCCGGGGCTGTTGTAAAAGTATTATGGACTTGCAAGCTCGTAATCCTTGATTAGTATTTGTGCCCCGTTAATGACGATAGGTTCGCCCCCTATTGCATGAAATCAAACATAGCTGGCGAGCCTACTTTCTCTACTCCTTCGGGCTTACAGGTGTGATGCTATGTTAAGTACATAACATAAACAGCCTATATACGTCCCACTGCTGGGCACTCTGCTGAATCAACCGAAAGGATGAGGATATTGTCAAAATCACTTTGTGAGACTGTCCTTGTTTGTACAAAAAAAAATAGCTTGTATTTATTAACACAATTATATTTTATTATTTTGCAATATAATTTCTTTATTTAATTAATAATTTTAGTAATGGAATTCTATAATAAAATTGTTTTGTTTACGCGGTTATTATCATAATTTAAACACATAATAACGGGTTTTTACCGCGTTTAAATCAGGGATATGAGACTTCCGATATTTCGACACTTTTTCAAGTGCCATGATCACGGGATGACGGGAGTCTGATTTAAACGCTGTAAGAACCCGTTATTATGTGTTTTGTCCTTGTTTGGTAAGGATATTGTAGGCTTGAAATATTAGCCGTAAAAACACCTCCACTAACCCACAGTGGAGCAGCGTGGTGGAATATGCACCTCCGGTTAATTGAGAGGAGATCTATGCGCAGTATTGGGACGTAGGTATATAGGATGTTTATGTTACGTCTGTAGGTATTGACCTAGGACAGCCCAAAGATGAGTTGCCAAGTGGCGAAGCAGTTCCCTCTAGAAGAAGAATACAAGAAGAACACCGGAATCTCTCCAGCAGACATCGCCAAGTTGCGTGGCTGGCTCAAGACGCAGCCGCATCTGCCAGAGGAGCATATTACTGGTGAGATATTTTTTATAGAGTAAGAACAAGATAGAAGTATGTCGACCAAATTGGGGATGTTCTTAAAAAAAGGTACTCTGAACCTGCACGCGTACATGAAACCATGATGAACGTGGAGTAAAGTAGACACGTAATGGCAACGGCCTCCGTGGTCCAGTGGCTGAGCGTTGGGCTCACGATCCGGAGGTCCCAGGTTCGAATCCCGGTGGGGATTTATCACAAAAATCACTTTGCGATCCCTAGTTTGGTTAGGACATTACAGGCTGATCACCTGATTGTCCAAAAAGTAAAATGATCCGTGCTTCGGAAGGTACGTTAAGATAGATAGATAGATAAAATACTTTATTGAGCACAATGGACACAAAATACAGAGATAAGGACAACATAAACAGAAAAGCACAACAGGCGGCCTAAGCCGCGCCGCGCCACGCGAGCGTACTGATGTAAGTAAGTAGTCGTTACATAAGCCATGTCAGGGGCATTTGGCGGCTCAATAATAGCCCTAACACCAGGGTTGATGAGGTTAGTAATTCACCTTACAACCCACACGATAGAAGAAGAACGTAGGACAGAAAAGTATGTCAAAATCGGAGCAAATGAAATTCCATGGGGTCTGCTTCCCCGGTGGGTTGTTTTTGGGAAACGTAGCCTGGAAATTAACTCGTTACGAACATTGTTATTACTCTAGCCATAGAGGCAGCCAATCAGCTCGCGACACCAAACACTTTAGGACCCCGATACCGATCCCGCCGGCGTGGTCGACGATATCCCTCATTCAACGCTTATCGCTATCGACCCCCTAGGGTCGATTAATTCATTCAAATATTTTTCCTCTCAGATGACGCCCTGAGCCGAGGTTGGCGCACAACTGGGCACCCTCAGGCTGTTGTCTTAAACGTTGTACCGGGTGAGAGCCTTCAGCGCTCCCCATTTGTACGGCCAAGTAGTTAATGCCATCTGCGGCAAATCTACGATAAGTCACGTCAAAAAAAAAGAACATTGTTTTTGAATTATATTATTGTAATGCGGTCGACAAAGAGTCTAACTTCCGCGTGACGCATCAATTATCCTCTACTTGTATAATAACAGCTAATGCATCATCAGACCATCTGTTTAATGTGTTCATAACAGAGTTGACACGAACTAGCTGTAACTGCCTACAATCTCGGCTACTCTAATTGAATGTAAATACTTAATAACACGTCTGAATAGACAATTTATTTCTCGATTATATTTTCATGTTTGTTAACCGACTGCTGAGGAGCAAAAAGGAGGTTTAACCTGAGGAGTCAATAGATAATACAACTTCCATCTACACTTGGCTCCAATACCCAAAGCTTTAAGTGATCTCTAAATATTTTTGAGATTCGGCTCTGCATCACCCAAATCTCAATACAATACAATACAATACAATACAATACAATACAATACAAATAAACTTTATTGCACCAAAATAAAAAGAAATAATTACAAAAAGACTCTTAACTAAGTACATGGCAAATGGCGGCCTTATCGCTTAAAGCGATTTCTTCCAGACAACCATAAGGTGAGGAAAATTTTTAACAAAAAGTTGAAAGATTGAAATCTCCTGATAGTTGTGGCCGAATACATCCCGTTTGGGTACTTTCCTGACGACTCGATTACGCTAGCCACAGAGGCGCAGGCGATCAATCAGCTCGCGACAACAAACACTTCAGACCGTCGATACCGACCGTAGGTATACAACTGCAGTTGACAACTCTTTGTGTTAGAAAGGACACAGCCTCTCTGTCGGTTTTTACTCTTCTATCGTGTGTGTTGTGAGGTGGATGACCAACTTCATCAACCCTGGTGTCAAGGTTATTATTGAGCCGCCAAAGGCCCCTGACGTAACTCAAGCAACGACTACGTATTTACATCAGTAAGTAATAACCGAGACCAACGGCTTAACGTGCCTTTCGAAGCGCAGGTTATTTATTTTCGGACAATCTAAATCAAACTAGGGATCCCAAGGTGATTTTTGTGATACATGTGTACCCACTGGGCTCCCAATCCACCATGGAAACAAAATAATCGAGCTTTATTCCTCTACTGTCCAGACCTGGACCTGATCCTAGTGTACCACTGCTGCGGACGCAGCTCGGAAGTCTCCAAGCAGCTGATAGACCTTCACTTCACTCTGAGGACGCTCTTCACCAGCTTCTTCAAGGACCGCTTCTACGATGACAAAATGAAGTTCGTACATCAACATGTCGCGTGAGTACTCTATACGTTCGCTATAGTAGTGGCATAACTCATAAACTGCCTATATACGTCCCACTGCTGGGCACAGGCCTCCCCTCAATCAACCGGAGGGGGTATGGAGCATACTCCACCACGCTGCTCCAGTGCGGGTTGGTGGAGGTGTTTTTACGGCGAATAGCCGGGACCAACAGCTTAACGTGTCCTCCGAAGTACGGAATCATCTTACTTTTTCGGACAATCAGGTGATTCAAGCCTGAAAAGTCCTTACCAAACAAAGGACAGTCTCACAAAGTGATTTCGACAATGTCCCCATCGGGAATCGAACCCGAACCTCCAGAACGTGGGCCTAACGCTCTAAGCACTAGACCACGGAGGCTGTTAAGTAGTGGCTTATACTATACATGCAATAAACAACCTATATACGTCCCACTGCTAGGCACAGGCCGCCCCTCAATCAACCGGAGGAGTAATGCACAATACACAATCACAGAAGTCACAACAACAAAATATTACAAGATGTAGGAAGGTGCAGGTGTACGCATGTCCCAGGAAGACAGATAAGCAGCAAAATACGGAGCGTTAGTGACATCATAACGAAAATTTTGAGGGATGATTCAGACTATGATTCTGAGTTGATATCAAGGGGTATTTTCCATCGCCAAAGTATCGAAATGAAAATAATAATAAAAGAAATAAAAATACTAATATTTTCATGACTTTTCCGACAGTAAATTCCACTTGAAATCGACTCAGAATCATGGTCTGAATTATCCCCTTCAGTATTCGTTACGGTGTCACTAACACTCACACGTACATGTATGGGGTAACAAATACTGAGAGGGGAACGAAACGAAACGAAAAATTCCACTTGATTTTAACTCTGAGTCATGGTCTGAATCATCCCCCTCAGTATTCGTTACGATGTCACTAACACCCCGTATATATACATACTTAACGAAAACTTCGAGGTATAATTCCTGGTCGGAATTGTACCTCGTGATTCTGGGTTTATATCAAGTGAAATTTTGCGTCGCAAAAGTATGGTGATTTGTGATATTCCCAGGTTGATGGCCCCACTGCCAACCCACACCTCTGAAGGATACACCGTGTTCTACGCCGGCTTTACGAGTAAGGACCCAAAGGTCTTCGTCTTGAATGACTGTTACAGGTAAAATACCCACCCTATAATACCCACCACGCAGTGTTGGCTGGAAGAAATCTCTTATAGAGGTAAAATCAAATCAAAAATCATACCAAATACACTTTATTGCATATAACTTAATTTATCTCACCTTTAGTTATAGGTACTTTTTCATTGTTTTTTTTTAATAACTCTAATTTTGACTTGTTATTTATGTAGGTACAATATAGATTTATATTAGAGGTAACCCCTTTGTAACATCTTGTATTTTTATGTTATTTTTTAAAATTCAATTAAATAATCATTTAATTTTATTAGCAAGGCATACACCAATAAAACATTTAGTTATATTTCAATGCAAATAATTTTGATTAAAATATTTTGATATGTAAATAAATACAAATCATAAATAATATTAAATTTTAAAGTGTAAAATAAAAATAAAATAAAGAATACAGGAAATAAATTAAATTAATAAAATAAAAATGATTATGTACCTATTAGATTTTCGAGAAATACATTTCGGAGGTACGTACGTAAGGTTACCTGTATTGGGCTGGTTTTCCCTTTGCGGGTTCGGACTTTGGAAGGTCAAACAGACAGTCGCTTTTGTATAAGAACTCGACCAGTCAAATCTTCAGGTTTGATAAGTGGACCCTGTGAGAAATGGGATTATAATGTTTTAGAAACAGCTACAGTTTATTTTTTCAAAAAACATCTCCTATGATCATTTACTTATAAAAAATATCTAAGTACGTAATTTTTATGTATTTAATTTTATAGTATTTTTAAGGTTAGGTTAGGTTAGATTAATGACGGTATTATCTTATAGATATTAAATGTCCGAAATAAAATATACCAAATACATTTTTTGCTATTTAATCTGCGCGTGCGCTTATTGTCTGTAGAGCAACGTTGATGCGGCTGGACCTGTGGCAGTATGAGGAGGGGTCGTGGCCGGGGTGGATGCTGGTGATTGACCTAGACGGCATGACGCTCGGTCACCTCGCCAAGATAGACGTGTATTCCGTGCAGCAGTTCTTGTACTATTTGCAGGTGAGACATTATTATTGGTGGTTTAGCGTAGGTAGGTTACTACCAAACCTACCTACTGTGTTCTTTGATTCTGTGGTTCACTCAAACGGAGAGCGCCTATTCGAACTCCGGTACTGGACTTGCACCAATGAGTTATGAATTTACTAACACACACGGTACATTATAGACGGCGATACGGCTCACCACCTATCACATTGGTCTAACAGAAAGCTTAATGAGGTGTGGGTACTTAGTTCATCGATGGATTTACCTCTGACTACCCCAATTGGGATATAATCCTGAGTTAATGTTATGTTATGTGGTAGGTAGTTCTTCTTCTTATCGGTATCTTGGCACCCGGACAGCGTTCTGAGCAGTATCCTTGAAGTCTTCAAATAACCAGGTGTCAAGACAACGACAAGACGTGGGCAAGACGTTAGGTGGTCTGGAGCGCCACATCACACTCGCAGCTCAGGTCCAATCAGGTTATCTACTTCGGCCAACCAGGGTTCGGAGTGTATTTAAAGATTCCATTTCAGCCTTGTCAGTTCTAGCGAGATCAATGACCAACTCCATCAACCCTGGTGTGATGTCAGGGTTATTATTGAGCTGCCAAAGGCCCTTGACAAGGCAGTAATCACTACATACTTATTACTTTTTAAAGTAAATAGTAACCAAGATCGACTGTTTTACGAGCCCTTCCAAAACTCGGTATCAACTTATTCTTATTAATTCAAAAAGAATTGTTTGCTGAAAAAAGTTTTAAACACTTATATGCAGAATGCTTTCTATACTTTTATACGGTTATCTATCATCAATTACAGGAAGCAATCCTGGTGAACCTCAAAGGTCTGCACTTCCTGAACGCTCCATCATTCATGGACAGACTGATGATGCTCATTCGACCTTTCATGAAGAAGTCTCTTATGGACATGATGGGCATCCACCAGGTCGGGTCCACCACCTTTGATAAGATCTATCCCATTGAGCAGTTGCCAAGTGGAGTATGTGGCGGGAATGGCATCAGTAAGGAGCAATTGTTGAGTAAGTCTTATTTTGCCCTTTTTTATAGGTGCTACAAATATCCTTTAGATGAGGCACAACTGGGACACTTCATACAAAAAACCTCGTTTGACACAGATACTACACATTGGTGTTATCGTACACGCGTGTGTGTGTGTGACGTCTGATGGCTGCCATGTGCAATACTCAATTTAACCTGCATTACTTAGGTTAGGTAGATTAAATTAGGTTACTTAGGCTGGTATCCGCATACGGAAATGACAGTGGATTGGTCATATCTTTAGAAGACCTCTAGAACACACGTCCGACGAGCTCTGACCTGGTGTGCGCGTGGAAACCGCAAAAGGGGGCGGCCCAAAGAGACCTGGCGACGCTCGTTTGACCGGGAATTAAACTCTCGGTATATCATGGGGGCAAGCTATAGATACTGCAAAAGATCGCAAGGAGTGGAAATCTGTTTCCGAAGGGGCAATTACTGTCACATCAAAAATTAGAATCAGACGAAAACGTCGGCGTCCAATTTCAAAATTCGAACATATAAACCGAACCGAAAACCGATAAAAAATTAACCTAGCTCAGACGCTGGTGGGGAGCAGAGAGTTGCCGTGCTATACGTAGTATTCCTTATTCTATGGATGAGGGAAAAGGCACAAGTGGCATTAACTATTTTCCCGGACAAAATAGCGCTGATGGCTGTCATCCGGTGTTTGTAGGACGTACAAGAAGTTATTTGCAAGTGTCATGTGAAAAATGAAAGAAGAATAAATAATAATGATTTATGAACGCCTCAATACAAACTTATAAACAACAAAAAGACACACATAAGTAACACCGAGTTATTCAACAATACACAAACACTTAACAGTAATATGTTGAAGGCGTCCAAAATAAAAAAGGTTCCCTCAGCATCATGCTTTGGCATGGAACGTGGCTCTGTTCTGCATGTATCTGCATTAAAACGTACCTATTCTTTTTGCAGATGAGAACCTGGCAAAACTGGAGGCTGGTAAAGACTACTTCGTCCAGGAGAACAAGAAGCGTGTGACGGAGTCCTTAAGGCCGGACAAGCCGAAGACCATCACCGACATCTTCGGAGGGATCGACGGGTCCTTTAAGAAGCTTGACATTGATTGAGAAGGAAGAGGGAAATTTACAAGTGTGACATTGAATTTGTTCAATAGTTGTAAGGTGCTGATTCGACCAATGTGGAGTTGTGCTGAGCTGTGTAAAATATAGAAATTCTACTAGTTACTAAGATGCGTGAGGAGCTCGGTGGCGCAGCGGTTAACGCGCTCGGTCTGCGATTGTTGAAGTTTAGCAACTTTCGCAAAAGCCGGTCATAGGATGGGTGACCACAAAAAAAAAAGTTTTCATCTCGAGCTCCTCCGTGCTTCGGAAGGCACGTTAAGCCGTTGGTCCCGGCTGCATTAGCAGTCGTTAATAACCACCGATCCGCACTGGGCCCGCGTGGTGGTTTAAGGCCCGATCTCCCTATCCATCCATAGGGAAGGCCCGTGCCCCAGCAGTGGGGACGTCAATGGGCTGGTGATGATGATGATGACTAAGATGCGTGGCAGTACCAAAAAGGAAAAAAATAATTTAAATACACACAGCTCATCATATATCCTTATTACAGGTGGAGTCTGGACGTAGCAGTCAGTCTGAGAGACTACTGGATATTTTTTTAGAAGTAAATAAATTTTCAATGTTGTGTTGTCCTGTGTACAATAAACTATTTTATAAATATAAATAATCGAAGTATTAGTCGCTATATCATCGTCTCTATTATAGAATACAGAACCAGCACATAGTGAACTCTTCAAAGGTGGAAATAAATGGACAACTGGGGGGTTAAAATGGCCCCATCGAAGCAATTCATCTAAGAAAGCCATGAGCCATGTCAGGGGCCTTTGGCGGCTCAATAATAACCCTGACACCAGGGTTGATGAGGTTGGTAATTAACCTCACAACCCACACGATAGAAGAAGAAGATCTAAGAAAGCAATATCGCAATTTGACATTTGCGTATATAAAAGTGTGCAATGCAAACATGGCCATTTTATCCCCCCTGTTCATTTGTTTTAATTGAGCTTTAGTTTTCATTCAAAAATAATTAGATTTTTGTCTAGTCTAGTAGTCATGACTTGTTATCGACACGACAGATGAAGACTAACAGAATGGTAGATATCAAACTTTAAAGTAACTAGTATTAGAAAACAGGAATTTCATAAGTAAAATCCTATTAATCTGTATGGCCTGAAGGATCATAATAATTATATACCGACTGCTGTCCTTACAAAACTCTTATAGCAATTAGCGGTATGGTAGTGCCAAAATTATTGCTATGAACTACAGAGTAGGCGCTTTAGAATACATAATTAATTCATTGTTGGTGATTGAGTCACTTAAGTTAGTTATTATAGCTATAAATAGAAATATGGTGATTTTATCTACAAATAGATATTCATCTGTAATCATTCCGTTGTATGTCAATAGGTAATAGTCGGCTCGGGTAAATTTGCAAGTCATATAGTATTTTTGATTTCTTTTACCTACATTTTCTTTGACTGGACCACAGTCTAGACACTCCATTCAAATATTTATTTTTTAACGTGTGCCGCCTGAAGTCTAAGTGTGAGCGAGACACAGCCCGCGCACTAAGGCGTGAAGAGGGAGACCCCTAACACTCGAGGACAGGGACGTGTCCCCGCTGGAATTCGAACCCAGGACCTCCGGAACGTGAACCCAACGCTCAACCACCGGCCTCCGTGGTCCAGTGGTTGAGCGTTGGGCTCACGATCCGGAGGTCCCGGGCTCGAATCCCGGTGGGGACATATCACAAAAATCACTTAGTGAACCCTAGTTTGGTTAGGACATTACAGGCTTATCACCTGATTGTCTAAAAGTAAGATGATCCGTGCTTCGGAAGGCACGTTAAGCCGTTGGTCCCGGTTACTACTTACTAAGTAGTCTTTTTCATGAACCATGTCAGGGGCCTTTGGCGGCCCAATAATGACACCAGGGTTGATGAGGATGGTAATCTACCTCACAACCCACACGATACAAGAAGACGGAAGCCTAGCTCGGGTACCTATCTTTAATATACCAATGTCGATATTACGTTTATTCAAATCAAATCTATAAATAAAATAATTTTCTTGTGGCAATCATTCCCTTCGCGTAAATTCCAATGTCACGTAAAGAACTTAAGCTCAATTCACATAGAAGCGGTACATTCAAGTGGCGTGGGAATTTCAGTAAGGTCCGGTTTTATATGAAATATGATTATTTTATTCTTTGTCTTGTCTTGTTTAGGTAGACTCTGCTGGGCTAAGGCCTCCCTCCATTTCTCTCTCCAGGTTTTGACTCTTCAGTGATTCCTTCGGCGAGTCTTGCAGGAAAACGTGTAAGTCATCGCGGCTCGATCTGCCCTACTGCGTTTGTCTCTCTTTTTATCTACACATTTTGTGGTGATATTAACCCACAGGTCATCAGGCATCTGACAGTTTTCCTTTCCCAAGGTCTCATTCTGTACCAAATTCCATCGAAATCGTTTTAGTAGTTTTGAAGCGCGTAATAGGCCGATTAGTTTCTTTATTATAAACATTGTGTTATTAAGGATCTGAGGGCGCAATGGAGTGGCGCGGTTTCATAAAACTCTCATAACGCATCTACAGCTTTTATTGTTTTGACATCATTTTGGATGACATTTGATGTAAAATTTTGTGGTTAACTCCAGGAACCCAAAGGTGCGAACCTAGATTCAGGGGCATAGATACTGTCAGGGATTCATCTGATATTATAGATCATATCTGACAAGATGATATCTGAGAGGATGATGCCTGAGAAGATGATGTCCGACAGGATGATATCTGAGAGGATGATGTGTGAGAGAAGCGGCCCGGGGCGGTGAATGAATAGTCAATCAATTGTATATCAATATTTTATGTTTATTTTTATTTTTTTAAAGAACGTCTAGGGCCCTGTGCCGAGGTTTTTCTTGCAGCTTCTTTTCCCCGGCTATACAGGTTGTGAGAAGCTGCAGTAGTTTTAGGCGGATGAGACGTTCGTTATGTAAAAATTGACGATTCAAAGTGTAACTATGTTACCTACTGAATAAAGATATTTTTGAATTTGAATTTGAATTTGAAAGTGATTAGAGCTGATAGAAGGCAAACATAGCAGTGGCATGCTGCGCGCCGGAGAGTTCGGTATCGGGGTCCTAAACTATTTGCTGTCGTTAATTACAATTAGCCTTTATGGTTTGAGTAATCGGTTCGTCAGAATCGCATATTCCGTGCTTCAGAACTGAGATAACGGTGATTATAATCGACCTTTACGTGTCTACGTTTACATATTTAATAAGATACTGATTGATAATTATCTTCACTTATCGGTTGCGCGACGTCCGGGCATAGAATAAGAAATAATACTATGTATAGAACGGCAACTCACCGATCCCAACAAGCGGTAGCTAGGTTTACCTCACTTCCCCTCGTTCTTACTTTAGTCTTCAATCGTATAGGCGTCCGACGTCACACAACAGATGCGCGTGTACGATAACGTCAATGTGTACTGTCTGTGTAAAACGAGGTGTTTTGTATGAAGTGTCCCGGGTGTGATCCGGCCGACAGCCGCGCTACAGATAATTTGAAATCGCCTTTACCTACTGATGATTATCAAGCAGACACGTGTGCCGAGAAAACAGGTTTTAGTAGATCTTGGTCAAGGACGCTGGCGGGGTTACATTGTTAGTGTATCCTGGCATCACTGTTTGTCTACACGGCTGAAGGGAAATAGATCATAACTTTAGTTGTCAATTTTATGGATGGATCACTTCCGATTTCACTTATTATTTAAATTCAATAAATTACTAATTATTATGTAAGTAGGTAGTATGAAATTTTCGTATCGCGAAGTTGAGTGGTTATAAATTTTGCGTAAATCGTGACAGGGTTGTGAATAGCGACAAATAGTGATATAGTATAGACAATGTGTTCTTCAAATTAAACTTGTTTTAGAAGAAAGAAGCAGTAGCTGTGTGACTGTTTTGTTTGTAAGTACTTTTATTATATTTGCTGGTACTTATACTGTCTTAGTTTATCCGGATCATTACGCAGCAGCGAAGGGTATATAGTTATAGAAATAAATAAAAAATAAAATAAGAATTGTTTATTTCAGAATGTTGTTAGTTTTACAATTTTACAAAGGTGCATTTTTCTGTAGTGTCAATACCTACCTGTATAGTTTAAATAAGGCTTTTGTTTGTCTTTATGTTTACGAATAATACCCTCCTGACGAAAATAACTGAGACTCATTTTCTGCAAATTTTACGAAAGTATGTATAATTTCTACATTAAGTATTAAAGTTTTAAGTCGTGAGGCATGCATGCAAATGTATATATTAAAAGTATTTATATTAAACACTTTATGTTAATTATTCTTGATGGAATTGCATTTTCACAATAGTATTAATGTAAAACACTTATTATTCTCAAATTCGACTAGGTATTTAATTGTCACAATTCAATTTGGACAACATTCGATTAAGTAACATTTTACTTTTTATTTACATAAATTCCACTAAGTATTTTGTTGTAGATTACACACGTAATCGTTACTTAATTGTCAAAATTCAATTTTGTCGGAAAAGACAATTCATTCATTCATTCATACTTCTAATTTTGTGCGATTTTTTTTTAAATAGTGGAGTTTGTTTTTACTGTAATATTATTGTAAGTATATAAACAAAATTTCAGATCAGAATGTCTTCAAGTATCACGGTGAAGCAGATACCTCTGGAGGAGGAGTATAAGAAGCCGAACGGCATTACCCCTGAGGACATCAGCAAACTGCGATCATGGCTGCAGACACAACCGCACCTGCCTGCTGACCACATCACAGGTAAATACTCTCGCCCGTATCACCTACCAGGGCGGGCAGATGTACATAGATAAAGTAGATTAAATTCATCTTTTTTGGGGTTAAAATACCAGATAATATTTTAAATTTGTCAGAGAATAAATTTAAAGCTCACGTGAAGCTAACTTTATGTAAAAAAGCTTATTATAAAATTAATGATTACCTAAATGATAAAAATGTCTGGTATTGAATGTGTTCCTCTAGTTATTAAATAACTTGTTATGTACCCTCATTGATTTAAAAGATGTGTTGCTGTTGCAGTATCTTGTCATTTCTTCTCCTCAGCCATAACGCCTTGCGAAATGACGTAAATTCAAAAATGTTACAAACTTGTTGAAGGTCAATACCTTCAACAAGTTTATCCATGATAATTACGTTGAATAAATGATTCTGATTCTGACAAATGTCTAAACACAGATGGTGCAGTCACTTTTGATATGAAGTCCTAAGATTATAAGTACAATAACATCTAAATGGCAGAAGAGATTTTATTCTAACATGTTAATTATGAATATTAACAACTGGTGGTATATTAATGACTAAAATTAAATAAATAAACCGACTTCATCATCCTTGAATTGGTTATATTAGGATAGATTTTTGAAATGTCTCCAAAGGATATCAAACCTAAGACATCGAAACCTCCTCATATAGATAGAAAGAGATAATGATAGTGAAATTTGTACTTATAATATTTCAGATCTGGATCTGATCCTGGCGTACAACTGCTGCGATCGGAGCGCGGAGGTGTCCAAACAACTGATAGACTTGCACTTCACGTTGAAGACACTCTTCACCAGCTACTTCCAGAACAGGGTCGTCGACGACAAGGTGGATAGGGCCTTGAACAGTTTGTGAGTATGCAGCTTTAATTGTGGACAGGAAGACCACCTGTTTAATATGAACGACACTTGCGACGGCGACACTCCGTGGGGTCTTCTAGTATTAGTGCTAAGTTAGTCTGTCTTGGGTTGTCTGGTCGGGTATTCGGTTTGGAGGAGTGCAGCCATGCTGGTCCACCATGTGACGGGCATCCTCTGCCCCTTTTAGTTTGTGGGAGGCGCAGTGCCTTTATGACTACACGGTGTTTTAGGGGGTTAAAAGGGCTAGATCGAAGCAATTCCCTATAGCAACAATAACCCTGACACCAGGGTTGATGAGATTGGTATTTCACCTCGCAACCCACACGATAAGAAGAAGAATACACACACGACTCGTAGCGAGAGCTACCAGGAGATTCGGGGCAGACTCCCGGTGGGGACATATGTTATGGCCAAAATCTCCAAAATCTTGATTGTGATTTCTGGCTGATGACCTCGGAGGGCACATGAAGCAGTCGGTTCCGGCTTCTATTTACTTAAGTAAATATGTAGTCGTTACATGAGTCATGTCAAGGGCTTTTAGCGGCACTATAGTTTTCTTGACATCAAGGTTGATGTACGAGTCATTAACTTTATAGCCCGTACGAGAAAAGAAGAAGTATAATAAATTTAAGCCTATTCCCCTGGGGTAAACACAGTGTATGAAATTATATTTCCTTCGATCCTAACATGCTTCTCTTGCCTCTTCCACGCTCGCCGGTTCAGAGTGGATCATAATAAATCTTTTCGCAGAAGTATGTGTTATGTGTTTCTTCAGGTTGGTAACACCTCTTCCAACTCGGACGAAAGAGGGCTATGCGGTGCTCTATGCGAACTTCTTAGAGAAGGATGCCAAGAACTTTCACCTGGGAGACGTTATCAAGTGAGTACTGGAACGGATATTTGGAGGTGATCTACTCAATCTGTCAAAGGTGTAAATTAACCTTATCCGTATACTCGTATAATTTGGGTCAACAACAATTTTCTAACATTAACAGTATTTTTTAACAAAATTAAACTTTGCAAATCCGTTTCTTGGTTGAGAGTATTGGTATCCATTTAATTTGGGAGAGTTATAGGTACGTTTACGCATATAAAACATTTGCAACTTGGTCAAGCACTTTTTTATTTATTTATTCAAAAATATACACTGCAGTTTTACAAAAAGTATGTTTCACCAAACTGCAAAACAGTTTGTTGGCCCTCAGGATATTAAATGATTATGTTTCACCAGGACAGTAGTGATGATCCTGGATGTCTGGCAGTACGAGGAGGGGTCGTGGCCGGGGTTCATCATCCTGTATGACCTGAAAAGCCTGACCTTAGGGCACATGGCCAAGTTTGATCTCAGCAACGTCAGCCAGTATTTGTACTATTTGCAGGTGAGTGTCGTTGGTCCTTTACTATGTAAGTATAATAATGTTAACGTGAAAAAAAAAGACGTGCAAGTGACGTCAAAAGCCCCTGACATGGCTCATGTCACAATTACATTTTTACGTAAATAGAAGCCAGAATCGACTGCTTCACGTACCCTAAGCAAGGATCATCTTACTTTCGAACGAAACCTCCTTCTTTCTTGAAGTCTTTTAAAAATCTACGGAAATCACGCGAAAGAAGAAAAGATCTTGCGATTTTTAGAGCAGAATTGACTGCCTGTGTGACCTTCCAACCTGTGAAGGAAAATCTAGCCAAATACAGACTAGCCTCATACTTACCTCCAAAACACATTTCTTGGGAATACGGGTTTCCTCACGATGTATTTTCTTCACCGCTGAGCATGTGATAAACATTTACGGACTCGAACCTGCGACTTTACGGTGGTGTGATTCAAGCGTTCTTCCAACGATGCTACCACGGCTCTTCGATATGTCGATATGTATATTTCTCATAATATTTTCCACAACACACACAGAGTAACAGCCTCCGTGGTCTAGTGGTTAGAGCGTTAGGCTCACGATCTGGAGGTCCGGGTTCGATTCCCGATGGGGATATTGTCGAAATCACTTTGTGAGACTGTCCTTTGTTTGGTAAGGACTTTTCAGGCTTGAATCACCTGATTGTCCGAAAAAGTAAGATGATTCTGTGCTTCGGAGGGCACGTTAAGCCGTTGGTCCCGGCTATTAGCCGTAAAAACACCTCCACCAACCCGCATTGGGGCAGCGTGGTGGAGTATGCTCCGTACCCCCTCCGGTTGATTGAGGGGAAGCCTGTGCCCAGCAGTGGGACGTATATAGGCTGTTTATGTATGTATGTATATATGTGTTTCCCAGAACGGTCTCCCAGCGAATCTCCGAGGGGTCCACTACCTGAACGCCCCCGCATACATGGACAGGTTCATGACGATCATCCGGCCGTTCTTGAAGGCCAGCCTGATGCAGCTGATACACATCCACCAGGCGGGGGCGACGACCTTGGACAGCTTCTTCCCTATAGAGAAGCTTCCTAAAGAGTCTGGAGGACAGTTTAAGGAGTGTAAGGAGTTGAAAGGTAAAAATAATTAAATAAAATAATACTTATTTCCAGTAACACTTTAGGTATAAATAAATTAACAAGGCGTGGAAGTTTCCCAGTAAGTGTCATCTCAGTCTCATTTTATAAGAAAAATACTTATCGACAGAAATAATACTATCTACGGAAATATGATTGGCCACCTGATACGACACGATTCATTTATAACAAACATTATAGAAGGAAAAATTGAAGGGAAGAGAGGAAGGGGTAGACCTAGGATAACATTTATGAAACAAATAAAAGAGAAGGTGCAGGTCGTGTCGTATCGGGAGGTGAAGGTTTTGGCGGGAAGAAGAGAGGAATGGCGATTACTCCACCGACAAGAGCGCAGCTCTTAAATAGAGAGAGATAATACTATCTACGTATTATGTTATTTCTTCTCTTCTTCTAATCCTTTTATCCCCTGTTGGGTTGTAGGGCTATTTCTCTCTCGTTATCTCTCCAAAGGCCCATGACATGACTCATGTAACTACTACTAACTTACATCAGTAAGTAGTAACCGGGACCAACGGCTTATCGTGCCTTCCGAATCACGGATCATCTTATTTTCTTCAAATTAGGTGATCAGCCTGTAATATCCTATAACCAAACTAGGGATCACAAAGTGATTTTCGTGATACGCCCCCCCACCGGGAGATGTGTTTGTGAAAGATTGGTATTTTCTTACGTTTGTACGGTCACGAGCATCGATATGCATAAATTTTGTTACCATGTCACATGAATATTTTTGACAAATTGCACTGTAAGTCTCACTAAACGTCAAATATGTTAGTGCAACAGAGTCCTAAAGTGGGTACATTCAATCGCCAGAGCCTTGCACACCGTCTTGGTTGCAGTATCGACAGTTAAATATGTTTCTCCATATTTTACTTATTCGTATGGACGCACCTTCCTGGCTGGGCGCTTGCTCATGACTGTACACACATGTAAACTCGTGTTAAAGCGGCACTTGAAAAATAGCGGCACTGACCAGTGGGGAAAACAAACCTAAGCATCTGCATGGAGAGCTTTGGTTGGCCATCCACCTGACACGATAGTAACATAAGTAACATAGTAATAGAAGGTATGTTAGTAACATCGTAACGCATACTGAGGGGGATGATTCACACCATGATTCCGAGTTAATATCAAGTGGATTTATCCTGTTGGAAATTAATGAAAGATTTAGTGTTAATTCTATTTCTCTTTTGTTTTGTATTTTGTTTTTTCCTGTTTGTGCAAGTATTTGTTATGTTATGTTATGTTATTTTTAAATTACGAGTATTTTCCGTTCCATTCTTTTGCGACGGAAAATTCCACTTGATATCAACTCAGAATCATGGTCACTAAAAATCTGTATATCATATCATTTTAGACGAAATGATAGCAAAGCTTCACGCGGCCCAGCCTTTCTTCGATGAGGAGACCAAGAAGCGTGTGACGGAGTCTTTAAGGCCGGGCAAGCCGAAGACCATTACCGACATCTTCGGAGGGGTCGAGGGGTCCTTCAAGAAGTTAGAAGTGGATTAACCATGAAGCTGGGCGAAAACGGACCACTTCAAATTAATACACACACACACCCACACGCAATGAGTAAAATTTTATAGGTACAGTCATGAGCAATATAATGTACCCACTTTAGGACTCTGTCGCACTAACATATTTGACATTTAGTGAGACTTACAGTTCAATTTGTCAAAAAAGTTAATGTGACATGGTACCAAAGTGTATACATGTTAATGCTCGTGACCGTACTTAATATTAATAAATAATTAAAGCTAGGTATACTTTTATAACATTATAGAAGGGAAGCTGCAGGGAAGTAGAGGAAGGAGAAGACCAAGACGAGCCTACATGGGACAGATTAAGGCAAAGGCAAATTCAAATTAAAAAATATCTTTATTCAGTAGGTAACTTTGAATCGTCAATTTTTATATAACGAACATCTCATCCGCCTAAAACTACTGCAGCTTCTCACAACCTGTATAGCCGGGGAAAAGAAGCTGCAAGAAAAACCTCGGCACAGGGCCCTAGACGTTCTTAAAAAATAAACATAAAATATTGTTATACAATTGAGTAATTTAGCTGCCTAATATCAGTTCTCAGACAGTTAATCCCATGCATTCATATCTTCTAAATAATCACTAACTTTGTCTTATAAGGAAGTGAAATAATTGGCTTTTGATAGACAAGAATGGAGAATGCTACACCGACAAGAGCGTGGCTCTGAAATTAGTGATGATACTTTTGCGAACATTTATTACTTTTAAGATTGTCGTGTTGTGTCCTTTTTTTAAATAAACGATTAAAGGCTTACAACTTAGTATCATTTCAACACTCCTTAATGTACCCTGTTTCTTTACACATACACATACGAACAAGGCGGCGTTCCTCAAAGACAATATAGATGGCGCTGTAAAGATTTTCCTTTGTTTTAGCTTCTAATTTCATGGATAACATACATTATAAGGTATAATGACTGCCCTTTTGACATTCAGGCACAATTACATCTTCCACCCATTATTTTTCTGATAAAAATA
This sequence comes from Pectinophora gossypiella, assembly GCF_024362695.1. NCBI lineage: Eukaryota > Metazoa > Arthropoda > Insecta > Lepidoptera > Gelechiidae > Pectinophora > Pectinophora gossypiella. The sequence continues at coordinate 54,673 of NW_026063285.1, forward strand.
AAGAGAAGCAATAGGTATAGGTAGCAACATAATTATATACATAATGTGATCCGAATATCAAGCAACAATTATTACGTACTCACTTGTGTAAGTTTTTTTTTATTACGTGTTTTGATTATAAGTTATGTTATGTGTTATTCCGTATTTTGTTTTTTATCTGTTACTGTGGTGGCCATGATATTAAAGTCGGGACTTCAAGACAACGATGACTGGCTGGAAAACCTGAAGCAAAGAAGTCTTCGTCGTGCTTTACCACCTCCTGAGGAGACGCGTTTTGTGTGCGAACGATGTGGCAAGAAATGCCGCGCTGCTATAGGGCTCTATAGTCATCGGCGTCGCTGCGGGAACCCGTAGACTCACAAGTGATACAAAAATCATCTACGATAGATGCTGTGGCCAATGATGTGGTGTCCCTAATAATAAACGTTTCTTTAATTTTATATGCGGCAAATCTGATTAGTCACATCAAAAAATAAAATATAAGTGCTTATAACCGGTATCTATAATATTTTAACACTCCTTATCAAATATAGGTAGACAGATTAGTAGTTTACGTAGGTATTGTGGTTGTAAATAAAGAATTTATCTATTTATCTACTTATTTATATTATTTCATAACAATTAGGTATCTTATCTTAATTAAACAGTGTTCAGGTTTTTAAAGTTGGTGTTTATTGGTTCCGTAGTTGTAATTAAAATGGTTAACAATAAATTATCATAATTAAAACACATAATAACGGGTTCTTATCGCGTTTAAATGGGGATATGAGACTCCCCACGGGACTATGGGAGCCTCGTATCCCCATTTAAACGCGATAAGAACCCGTTATTATGTGTTTTAATTATGATAATAACCGCGTAAACTTAAAACAATGAATAAATTATCATTTCATTTCTTCAGATCATTTCGACAAACATCTGTCTTGCTTTTTTTGTAATTGTTTTAGTGGAAATTTGATATGATGTTGTTGTCTTTTTTTTGTGTGTGGCGCCCTTTTATAATAAACTATTTCTATTCTATTATATATTTTAATTATAGGTAGGTACTTAAGTGATTTTATATAAATAAGTAATTTTAATAAAACGAGGTTCTTTGTATGAGGTGTCTGGGGTGTGCTCACTCACAGTGTCATTTCCAAAATCGCCAACTATTACACAGGACTGGTAAGTAAGTACACTTCACACTACCTTTTTGTAATATAGTACTTATTTTAAAATTACTTTTCTCTTACGTATTGTTTTTTTATTTAATTTCTTTGTATTGCTCTATTGATAACATAATTAATGACCGTACCCCTGGAGGTGGAGGCCTGGAGACCAATAACACAGGGTATCCTAGTTTAGGCTCCAGTCTCTACAAATATTACTAATGTTCATGTTATAAAATTATTGTAAATTAGTATAATAATAATAATAATAATAATCATTTATTTTCAGATTTACAATCCATAGTTGTTAGTAAAAAATGCAGTCTTAACCTATTGTTAGTAGAAGACACAAAATAAATTAACGATATTGATACATTATTTTAACGATTGCTAGATGTGTGCAATCGCATCCACCGCGCGAACATAGGCGCGTCCCACCTGCCGACCAGCACACCCAGGATACTGTTCGAACTCGTACACATTCGATTTAGGGTCGAGGCGCCTCTCTTCCTCATTATTGTATAGAACATTAGAGAAGCGCTACAGAATCGCGGAAGTCCAAACAGTATCCTGAGCGCATCATTGTACTGCACACGTAGCGCGCTGTATGCCTTCTGCGTATAGTTGACCCATAGGCCGCACGTGTAGAAAGATTGGCAGTAAGCTTTGAAAAGCGTCGCAACATAAGAACAATGTTATTTGTAGAGGAAATAAATATTTTACTTACTTTACTTTATAGCCACCCTCCGGGGATATAGGTGCGTTGCTGAGTTAATTTATTTCAATGATTGGAACAATTATTGTTACAATAATAATTGCGATGACCCGATGACATTACAAACGTGTCAGGCATGCCTCATAGATGTTTAAATAATTTACTAGTTAGTTATGTACTGATAAGCGGTGGTGTGGTACATTAAAATGATGTTATTTAGATAAGTAAGTGTATTAGAATTTTCACAACAGCAGTCAATATTTTAAATTAAATTTTGAGGTATGTATTATCTTTGTTTCTTTTTTTTTTGACGTGGCTTATTGTAGATTTGCTGCAGATTGCATTAACTACTTGGCCGGATATTGGCCCCGATTCCGTCATTTTCTTATCCGCCGAAAAGGAAATACTGGGTGTTCACAAATTGATCGGAACAAAATCAGTTGGGAAAAGACAAAACATTGCAGTAAGTATAAAATATTTTTAAAGTTTTACCAAATTGTAAGCGGGACCCTAAACTGACACAACAACAATTTTGTTTGATCGCGTGTAGGTACATTGTGTTATACACATTAGTTACATTCCTATCCGGACGATGGATACAGTGAAGCAAATACCTCTAGAAGAAGAGTATAAGAAGAACACAGGAGTAACCCCGGAAGACGTCAGCAAGCTGCGAGAATGGATGGACACGCAGCCGCATCTACCTGGACAATATATAACGGGTAAACTATAGTAACGTACAGTCATGAGCACTATCATGTACCCACTTTAGAACCCTGTCGCACTATCATATTTGACATTTAATGAGACTTACGGTTTAATCTGTCAAAAAAGTTAATGTGACATGGTTTCAAAGTGTATCATATTAGTACTCGTGACCGTACAACAGCCTACACGGTCTAGTGGTTGAGCGTCGCCTTTGGGCTCACAATCTAGAGGTCCGGGTTCGATTCTCAATGGGGACATTGCCTTATATTGCATGAACATTGATATGCCTCCCAAATCTTGAATTTCGAAACACAATACTCATTTTTTTTAAACATTTACCTATATTTATTTCGTGAATTATTTTAGTAGCTAATTTGTATATACAGGGTGTTAGTAACATCGTAACGAAAACTTTGAGGGGTGGTTCAGGCCATGATTCTGAGTTGATATCAAATAGAAATTTCCGTCGCAAAAGTATGGATTGGAAAATAATTAAAAAGAAAAGAAAAATTTTCATGAATTTTTTGACACGAAATTCCACTTGATATCAACTCAGAATCATGGTCTGAACCATCCCCCTCAGTATTCGTTACGGTGTCACTAACACCCATACCTACTTATATGGCTACCGTATGTACTTGTACGGGGTGTAAGTGTCATCGTAACGAATACTGAGAGGGATGATTCATCTAATTATTCTGAGTTAATATCAAGTGGAATTTTCCATCGCAAAAGTATAGAATTGAAAATAATTTAAAAAAACTAAAAAAAAATCATGAATTTTGCGACGGAAAATTCCACTTGATTTTAACTCAGAATCATGGTCTGAATCAACCCCCTCGGTATTCGTTACGATGTCACTTACACCCAGTATATAACGTATTTGTATTGTTTTTTAGTTTATAATGTTTTATCACACTTTTATTTTATTTATTTATGCATTTTTGTCTTAACTGTTTGTCTGGATCAACAAACATCAACAATTTATAAAAGTGGGATTGTACTTATGATATCTCTCAGCTTACTTTTATTTAATATAAGAAAACAATATTATAATGTAACAATAATCTCGCAATCTCAACAATGTGGTGGTCATATCCATATTAACCACAAAATCAAGGGCCCAGTCTTAAAAAAACGAAAATAATTGTCTTAATTTTGCGGAGACTGCAGCCTTAAGGGTTATATATTTATGAATGAATAGACCTCGACCTGATCCTGGCCCACCACTGCTGTGACTGCGACCTGGAGGCGTCCAAGCGGCTGCTCGACACACACTTCACGCTCAAGACGGAGATGACTTCCTTGTTCAAGGATAGAGCCTTCGATGAGAGAATTGAACGAGCTCTGAACACTTCGTGAGTATTCTTAAGATCACGCCTATTTCCCATTAGGGTAGGCAGTAAGGAATTCCGCTTGCTATGATCATGAAGACACCATTTTCGCTTATTCCAATAAAAAAATAAATAAAATAAAATTGTACATCGAGGCCGAGAAGTCGTGAAACGTAATGGTCTTTATATAAGTATGTAATTTAATTTCTAGTTAGGTAATTAGATATAAGTAAGTACGTACTTATTGCAAGAAAATACACATATACGTACATAAACTCACGCATATTTCCCACCGGGCTAAGCAGACTATGAAATAGTTTGTTCGAAAATAATAACGAAAATAAATATTGTAGGTATGTGCTTGTTAATGTTTTAATATGTTATAGTAGTTGTATGGCATAGCTGACGAATAGTGAGTGTGTATACTATACACTCTGTCTACCCCCTCGGGCATACAGGCGTGATGCTATGTACGGTCACGAGCATTAATATGTATACACTTTGATACCATGTCACATTAACTTTTTTGACAAATTGAACTGTAAGTCTCATTAAATGTCGAATATGATAGTGCGACAGGGTTCTAAAGTGGGTACATGATATTGCTCATGACTGTATCTGTGCGTGTGTAAGAAAATGATCTATGTTGACTTGTGTCGATTATGTTTCAGGCTCCTGATACCGCTGCCTACCCCCAGTAAGGATGGGTACGCTGTCTTCTACACAAGGACTATCGACAGCGATCCGCAGAACTACTGCCTACAAGACTTATACAGGTTGGTTAATAGTAATCTCGTTAAGCAGGCATTTGAAATGAACCAAATATTATTAGTTGTTGATTGTTGGGGACCAACAGATTTTAGGCGCTTTCCTTTTTTTAAATCACTGTGGTCCTGTGGGTCACTGGCTTGCTTCTCAAACTGGAAGCACCGGTACGATTCCCAGAACCGGACTTGCACCATTGAGGTATTAAGCAGTTTTTATTACAGTTGGCTCGACCATTATAGATGGCGATACGGTACCTAGCACGATGGGTTGGTCTAGCAGAAAGCTCGGTGAGGTGCGGGTACTTAATTTATGTTGCGAACTCTGACTGTCGTGAGCTGTTGTTTTTTTTTTAGTAATATATGCTCGCGTTTGACCATAAATTCAAATTCAAAAATATCTTTATTCAGTAGGTAACATAGTTACACTTTGAATCGTCAATTTTTACATAACGAACATCTCATCCGCCTAAAACTACTACAGCTTCTCACAACCTGTATAGCCGGGGAAAAGAAGCTGCAAGAAAAACCTCGGCAAAGGGCCCTAGACCGTCTTTAAAAAAAACATAAAATTATATTATACAATTGAGCAATTTAGCTGCCTAATATCAGTAATTTTTAGCTGCCTAATATCTTCATATCTTCTAAATAATCACAATCTCACCTGATGCTAAGTGACGATGTGGTCTAGGGTGGATCACGTTTACCTAGCAAATGCCTATTCACTCTAGCCTTGAATACTCCCAGAAAAACTGACGAGGACAGACAGTTCCAGTCCAGCTTATGGTATTTATTTCTGTTTTTTCTCTCTAGCCTATTGTGTCCCACTGCTGAGCAAAGACCTCCCCTTTCCTCTTCCACAGTTCCTTATCCCATCCTATTTGAAAGTAGTAATTATGCATCTACTTAAATATGTTCTTTTGTCTTCTTCAGAGCAACAATAATGGGTTGGGAGCTCTGGCAGGTGGAGTCGGGCACGTGGCCGGGGTTCGTCATGGTCTTCGACCTCGCCGGCCTCGGTTTCCAGCACTTCCTCCGAATGCACCTCTCTAGCCTCCAGAACTTTACCAAGTATATGCAGGTTCGTTCGTAATTGTAAACTTCGTTGCGGCCCGGTTATTATACTATCAAATCCACTCAGCCCGATAAGTCTATCTTCACGGGCTGGCGCATCTTTTTTTGACGTTACATATTGTAGATTTGCTGCAGATGGCATTAACTATATCTATATCTATCCACAATAGTGCTGATTCCTGTACAGACCATCTAAATATCTAATTTTATTTTATGCAATACCTGTCATTTTCTTATACGCAGAAACGGAAAGGGACGGGTAATCGACAGCCATTAAATTTATGAAACACATATCAATTTTAGGTAGAAGTTTAAAATCCCGACCGAATTTAGTTGACAGCACACGTCAAACGGATTACATAATTATATTATTATTATGATCGAGATGCCTATTTTATTCGCCCGGCTTATTCATTCATTTTAATATTAATAGGCGGGTTAAAATGGCCACATCGAAGCAATTTATCTAAAAAAAGCAATATTTTGTTTTTTGACATTTGTTTTAATTGCGCATTTACTTTTATATGTGCAAATGTCAAATAGCAATATTGCTTTCTTAGATGAATTGCTTCGATGTGGCCATTTTAACCCCCCAGTTGTCAATCAGTCGTTCCATTCCTTTTGGACGGATAAGAAAACGACGGGTACTTATAACTTAAAATTAGGAGGTGTCTGCAGGAATCGGGGCCAGTAGGTATCTACTTAATTTACAGGAGGCTTTCCTAGGCAAGCTGAAGTACGTGCACATTCTGAACGCGCCGTCGTTCTTTGACAAGATCGTTATGCTATGCCGACCGTTCGTCAAGAGCTACTTGCTAGAGATGATACGAATTCACCACCACACTGACACCCTTGAAGAGTTCTATCCTGTGGAAGCCCTGCCTGTCGAATCTGGGGGCAGGTGGAAAAGAGTGCTGGAGTGTAGAGGTGGGTGTTAATGAGTACTTATTCTACATTGACATACACCATTACACGAATACGAATAAGTATGTGGTTCATCGGCTTGCTTCTCAAACTGATTCGATTCGAACCCCGGTATTGGACTTGCACCAATGAGTTACTAATTTACCTTAAGTGTAGTTTTCGCTTACACAGTTGGCTCGATCATTAGGTACATACGACTCACCACCTATCACGTTGGTCTAGCAGAAAGCTCTGTGAGGTGTGGGTACTTAGTTCGTCTTGCGATGACTACCCCATTGGGATACGGGAGCTTATTATTATTATTAAATTATTTATTCAAGTTACTAGGACTCATAATTTGTTAATAACAAAACTTATAATACTAGGTTAGTAGATCAAGGTAATCAAGAAAAATTAATGTTATGTTATGCATACGCCATTGATTTCACCAAAAACACTGACAATGATGTCTTGACAATGGTGATTAAAATTAGCTGCATCTTTCTTGCACATATTGTAAGTGAAGGACGGCACTAGTTTAAGGGCTGTCAAACTGAAAATAAGCGACCGAATTGGCACCAGTATGAATGACTGCGTCGCCTGCGTCGAATTTTATATGTAGGTACCTAAATATACTTATAGAATACAGTGCGCGCAGTAATCACAAATCTTCCTTATCACCGGACCTCAACGTCGTTTCCCACCATATCCCGGACGAATGTCCTTGCGAGTGCCGACTTTAGATGCCCGGATATTAATAATATCTATGGGAAGGGTATTAGAGAGTAGAGCCCTGAGGAATTAGAAGACAACTTGCAGCCACTTACCGAACCGTTGTTCCAGACCGCCGTTTCTAGTTTGACTATCGATTGATTCTGCAACACTACTGCCCGTCCCATTGAGGACTAAGGGGGTTCAGTTTATGTATGTTTCACTTACCTATTGCTTCCATTGTCCAGATGAGGTGATCGCCAAGTTCAGAGCGAATGCAAAGTTCTTCGACGCGGAAGCAAAGAAGCGCGTGGATGAGTCGAAACGACCGCGAAAGCCCAGCAGTCAAACGAGTTACGGATTCTTTGACAGGTTTAGAGGCGTTAGGAAAGTTGAAATAGATTGACTTGCGTTAAAACTGAATTGGCGTTTTATTTCGAAGTTTCCTTGCGTAGCGTCCAACTTGTCAGGATGCTTACTTGACATCTTGGAAAGAGAAAGCTCAAGATCGGGAGGAGTTGAAGGGAGACACCTTTGCCCTGCAATGTGGTGGTGTGGGATGGCGGTGGACGCGCCCATGCGTGCCACGTCACGTAGATTGATTGTATTATTGGAACTCTTCTGTCTATCACTGTTGGGTATTATAGGCCTTTTCTCTTTCCCAATTCTACCCGATACAATTTCATAAGATAGTCTATGTTTTATTGGAACTTTTGAACGGGGAGCGCTGGACCGAGCCCCGGTACCGAACTTACACGAATGAGATAGGTATTCATTTTAACACAGTTGGCACGACCATTATAGACGATGAAACGGTTCACCACCTATCACGCTGGTCTAACAGAAAGCTTGGTGACGCGCGATTACTTCATCTTGTAATGGTTGCACCTCTGACTACCCCAATTGGAATATAATGTACGTGGAACCCTTTTAACTTTCTACATATTAGTACGCTGATAGCGCCATCTATTGATATATTCACATAATTGTTACACCGCCATCTAGCGACTAATAACAGCAGATATGTTTTAGAGATTACGCGTATGACAGTTAGTACAGGTTGACATCAAGAGATGTCGCTTTCCTGTTATTTTATAGCATGCAAACAGAGTATAAAAAAAACCTTACATACTCAATAATTATGGTTCAGGGAAAGGTAAATAAAATGTTCATGTACGTTTTTGCAAATATATTTCATAGAAACATACTCGCTGACAAATTACGCTTACACCAATATTGGAATTCGACCGCGTACGCCGCCATTATCTGTGGGCAAATAAAAATAAATACTTGAAGCATCATGGTAATTTATACAGCTACAACTTAACAATATTTCAAGTGATTGAGAGCCTTACAATACTTAAGCATAGAATAATCACATCCCCTTCACATGAAGAGTTACAAAATAATCAACTGGAAATTCTTTACATTATTGTTTTTTAAGAAAATATTAATAACTCATCATCATCATCATCCAAGCCGTGTCCGGCGACGGCAACTCCTAAATGTCTATCCCAGGTCGAATTATTAGAGATGCACCAAATATTACATATTCTTCCGTTTTTGGCGAAATATTCCATTTTGGTCCCGCATATTCCGTATAATTTAAATAGATAGAATAGGTTGTTTTGATTACTTATCTAGTTTAGTTAATCGTCGCGCGAAACAGCGTAATTAATTACACCTAATATTCAGTATTCAGTTAAATCACTATTGGCACTCTAACAATTATTTATAGGTACTATTAAATGTCTTTCTCAGAAACTATACAAACTATTCCTCTGTCTTTATTTTCCTATGCAATAAAGTAGTTTGTATTGTACAACATTTAGAAACTTACCTTTAAAATGCATTTAGTCGAAGAGACCGAAGCCCATGTCGTCATCAGACTCTGAGTCCTCCTTCTCTGCCTTCTTCTCTTCTGCAAATTTATAAAATAAACAAATATTAGACGCGAAAATAACACTTATCAAAATTGTGAAGAATATATTTCAACTTCAGTTACAAAAGTTAACAGCACTGACGCTCAGTCGAAAGATGGTGTAATTTGAAATCATCATTTAGTAAAATAGTTATGAAAGAATACAATATAATTAATTTATGTTGTTCACAATGCTACTAGTAAATCTCTTAATTTATTGTTCAAAAAGAATATGATGTATTTTCTCTACAGTGGTGGTAGAGTACGCTTCATGTCCTGACTAGGGGGGTAAAAATGGCCACATCGAAGCAATTCATCTAAGAAAGCAATATTGCTATTTGACATTTGTTTGCATTGTGCACTTCCTTTTTATATGCACAAATGTTAAACTGCAATATTGCTTTTTTAGATGAATAACTTGATGTGGCCATTTTAACCCCTCTGGTGTTCCCACACCATATGACCATAGGCTAAAAAAACCATAACTATTTCCAGCCTGTCCCTTGCATATGGAAATTCACTCTATAAAGCCCGGTCTGCAACACTTTGATGTTTTACAAACACTAAACATGTTATTAGAGCCAAAATGGGTTGTTTGGTTGGTTTAGTACATCCATTCCAACTTACCCTTCTTCTCTTCAGCGGCGGCGGCGGCGGGCGCGGCAGCAGCGGCAGCGGCCGGGGCAGCGGCGCCAGACGGCATCGAAGACAGCTTCTCACGGCCTGAGGGAAGGGTTCACATTAACATGGTATTCATAATCATCTTGTGGTTGGAAGGATCATGGTGATCTCAGTTTAGATGTGAACAGCAATGTTATTCAGTCGAAAGATGGTGTTAGATTGTGGTTCATCATTTTCTTTTTGAAAAGATACAGGAAACATTTAAGCTACACTTGCTGTGTAGTTTGGAGTAGGTAGCAAGAGTGTGAACACTAAACTTGAATTCATCAATCGTCCCCCTCCAGTTGATTGAGGGGAGGCCTGTGCTCAGCAGTGGGACATAAGTATACTGTACTGTTTATTAATTGTATGCTCAAAGCCATACAGTTTCACATTTATTTACAGTTTTAATGGGACAATTGTTCCAAAAATTATAAGTTAATTAGACTATGACACATACCCTGGGCAATGAGGTCCTCGATGGTCTTGCCGCTGAGCTCAGAGATGACCTTCTTCAGCTTCTCAGCATCAGCCTCGATACCAACGGAGCTGAGAATCTTCTCAACGTCCGCCGCCGCGGGGGCTGCCTTGCCTCCTAGCACAGCCAATAGGTAAGCGGCCACGTAACGCATTCTGGAAAATCAATACACACAGTTTCAGAGATTATGCTTGTCAAAATCAATGCATTGTCAAAGATTATAAGTCACTCATCTTTATTAGTTAGACAGCTCATTCTAGTTCTGCCCGACGATTTGGTTGGATAAAATATGGATGTTTACCTAGCCATGGAGCATGGTAAAATATGTTAGAGGTCAATACCTCTAGCTATACTCAATAGTAAGATGGTAGACAGTTCAAATGAATACATTACATTTTAGGCAATTTGAAAACAATGAGGTTATGTGACACTAATGTATACCATGCTATGTTGTCTGTTTTGTATATTTGAGAAGTAGGTAAGCGAAACACGTGAAAGCATCAAACAAATATAGCGTGGTTGGTCACTTGTTGTGAATAATAGTTAAGGAACTCTGTTCCTCGTGCCAAAATTGTGTGAACATGATGCCAAACAATGATTACACTTTTTGAGGTTAAGACTTATGTTCTTTGGGCACTAAAATTGACATAAAACCCGCATGAAGAGATTACCATAGTAATTTTTAATCGTGTTAAGTGCTTTCTAAGAACAGTCAAGCAAAGGAAACTTAAGATATGAACACAACATTCGAAACTGAAGTTAGCGGGGCGGTACAACATCCAACTCAATCTTCGAGAATATTACACATTTTCACCAAATTATACTTTTCACAGATAAAAGGCACACTAAATTATTGTTTCACATAAATATTTTTAATAAAACACTTACTTTTAAGTCGCTATGACACGAAACGTGTATTGCCGATAATCAAACGTTCGTCTTGAACAAATGTCAAGAGGAAAGAGAAAAAAGTAAAAAGCGCTGTAGGGTTGCAAGTTTTAATTCGATGAATTGAATTGAATTTACCGGTTATGGAAAACTGAATCGATTCCAACTGTAGTAATAAAACAAGTGAACACTAATTTAAAATCTAAATCAGTATTCACATAAATATTTTTATATAAGATACCAGTACTAATGACTAATAGTGTAGAATCAAAATAAGCTTATTTTTTAAAAAACAAATATGTTGGTAATTGAAATAATATTACATAGATTGTTTAATAAATGTGAAATATTTTTGAGAATAAAATAATTAATTATACTTTTAATAACCGTGTTACAGTATCGATACGACGATCACCTATAAGCATGTAAGAATTTATTAAATAAATAAAGAAATAAGTATTATCAGTTCTTTTGGTTTATCAGAATAGAATTCGGTAGTAGTTTTATTTTCAAAATGACAACTTACCATAAATCGTAAGTTTATCGATTTGATATCGGTTGTCAATACCGATACAAAAGAGGCAGCGTACATCTCTAATACGCAATTGACAGCCCCGCCCGCCAGCCTGCTGTCATTGCACCTACGTTTCGTTTCACGTTTGCTTTTCTGTGATATTTCTTGTAAATTAGAAAATTAATTATTATTATTAATTATTAAAAAAAAGATACTTTGAGAAGTTGGAGAAATTACGATCTCACTGCCCTATTCTGTTTTTTAAATCAGAAGTGAATAAAAATAACATTTTCCAGATGACGGACAGATGTTATTCAATTGGATAGGTATCTAGGTACTTGACCGAACAAATGGGGAGCGCTGAAGCTGAGGTTGAGGATGCCTAGGTTTATCTGAATTTAGGCTTAGCGAGGGGATTGCCTCCGAAATTTGCCCGATATCGATAAGCGCTGAACAAATGGTTTCTTACACGTTAATGATTACCTATTGTATGCACAGATGCTTATATAGGTTCTATATCTATGTAGGTATGTATAGATAGGTATGTTCAAGACGTTGCGTTGGAGACGGACGAGTTTCTACCAGCAAAGCTTTCCCTAGCCTTATCAACGGTGACAACTGTAGGTACCTACTCTATACACGGGCAAACCATTGTTGTGTACCTAAAGGTTGAACAGCTGTTCCGAAGAGAAGTACCGTCTAACTTTAGAAAGGATGTTAGTTTTTGGCTACGGTTTTAGCGATTGACTCCATATAGCGTCTGATATTAAATTTATGTTGGATTGTTACCTGGATAATAGATTCAGGCTACTTTGCTCCGTAGTAGAGAAGTTGAAAGTGAGACGTTTAAAATAATCAATTCAGCCCTAACGCCCTGGTAAATATTCTGTTACTTATCTAAGAAATAAAAATAAAATAAATAATATAAATGTAGGCAATTAGGAGCGATGTTTTTTGAAATTCAGATTCGTTTGGGAGAGTAATTTGTGCACATTTATTACCGAGATAGCGGGAAACAAATTTATCAGGCTTTCTCAGGCTTTATCATCATTCTGCCTTTATCTCGAAGTTTGCCTGGATATGATTTATTTATTTTTCTTTTCAAAGGTCTTTTTTTATGAGTAATTGATTTATAATTGCGTATAGTCACAAGAGTGGGTAAAAATCTGTACATTTGGAAAATTACGTGAAGTTAGATGGGAATAGAGAATGAATAGAATGTTTCCAAAGTGGGCATGTTCCCGTTGTAAAAGCTCTTTTTTTTATGGCTTCGCTACGCATTTAGCCAAATACAAGGAGTTAAAGTTAAGGAAACGTGGAAATGGTAAGGAAAAGGAAAAGTAAATACTCGTTAATAGTAAGGACACTGGCAGCAAACAAACCAAACTCAAACCAAACTCTGGTCATAATATGTGCCTAAAGGAGTATTATTCCTCATTCTATGCTAAACTTCAAGTAATAACGCTTTTTTACATAAGGTTTGCTCACTGGAAGAAATGGGGGCAAGGACCAAGTATTAGTCTATACTTGGTCTTTGGAATGGGGGTGTAAACAGGGCGAACCTGGCTTGGCGCTTCGCTTCGTGCATCATCGCGCACAAGAAAGAATGTATGAGCCTACATCAAAATAATAGGAGATCTAATGTAGGTAGGTCAAATACATCCCATCAAATTATCATCACCAGAACATACCTATATAGCCAAGTTGATGCCATGGTGATTAAACTTTTCGATTTGACTGTCGAAGCGTATCAGGGGGGTTAAAAAGGCAACATTAAAGCATTTTTTCTGAAAAGCAATATTGCTATTTGACATGTTTCTATATATGCGCTAATGTCAAATTACAATAGGTATTTCTTTTTTACGATTTTGGCGGGAAGAAGAGAGGAATGGCGGTTACTCCACCGACAAGAGCGCAGCTCATAAATAGAGAGAGAGAGATTTCTTTTTTAATGAATTGCTTCGATGTGGCCATTTTACCCCCCATTTCTTTCTAACGCCTTCTATTTTACGCTTTATTTATAATCTTTCATCTATTTGCCAATTTATTACTTTATAGTGCATAAAAATCTGCACTTTTATAACGTCACTAAAAAAGTTGCAGCGTTACCATAGAATAAGGCATACTATTTTTTATTTTTTATTTATTTATTAGGCACATCAACAGTACAAACACACAACAATTAATAAAACTTTCTTAAGGCTAGTACTAGTGTTTGCACCAATTACAGACGTGCACAACTTATGTAATTAACATGTACTTATGTAGAATTTGTTTAAAAAAAAAAATAAAAAATAAATTAACGGAATAACAAAAGGTATGAATAGTTACAGCCAGGCAACACTACAACAACAAAAAAAAGAAGAATAGGTACAAGAAAAAAAATAACTGTTAAACTAACGGTCATGACTAGATGATTGCACAATAAGTTTCTTGAATTTAGGCAAACTGTTATGAAATATGTCAAGATCATACTCCTTCCAACATTGGTTATACGTTCTGAGCAGTCTTGGGAGAAAATGTTTACTGGCAAGATTAGTCCTACACCACGGCACCCTGAATGTGTCCGTATGCTCCCGACGACCACCAGCGCGACGAGGCACCGAGAGACCAACCAGTGACATTATATCCTCGCTGATAGCCTTACCATTCACAAGATTATGAAGGAAAGTCAGATCTAAAGTTTTCCGTCTATCACTCAGTCTCTTCATCTTAAAATAGGTTAAGCGAGCGTCATATGATTGTCGATGGCTTATACCTGGAGACCTGTATCCGAGGTGCCGAGTAAAAGATCTTTGGATGGACTCAATACGGTCTGAGTGTGTTTGGTAGACAGGATTCCAGACCTGACAGCCGAACTCCAGGATACTACGTACGAGAGCATAAAATAGGACAATTCTGGATCCGATCATTTTAAAATCTTTGGTTGTTGTGGTGCATACTACGCACGGAGCGTAAAGTAAGGCAAAGTATACATTCCGTAAAAAACTTTTTATTTTATTAACGCTACAAAAGAGATGGTAAAATATTTGCGAACAAAATCTTATTGTTGACCCTTGAGACCGTATTGTCCTCTGTCCCGGGAATAAATTAGTGTCCCGTAAGGTAACATCTGTCCAGCGGCCTATGTCCTTTTGTGGGCGCTTGTGATCGGTTTCATTATCAGAGTCAAGATAGCTATTGAATTATCGCACTGTGATAACATTTATAATTGTTAGTGTTATATTACTATAATTTAATAAATTGTTAATGCTTGTTTTATGAGAAATTAAATTTGTTATTTTATTGAATTGATGTGATATGATAATGCATGATATACATATTATTATATTTTAATTTGTATACATGAATTATAAGGTCGAATATGGCGGACATCCTAGCTATAAGATCATTTTGTACCTACCTTTCTTACAAATAAAGAACTTTGACTTTGACTTTTTAGGCGCGAAGTTATTTGCTTTGATTTTTGAACGCTTTTATTTGAGTTTGAGGTTTGGGTTTTGGCCCCGTTTGGCCCCGTTAATGGCAATAGGCTTGTGGTTTCCACTACAGGGTGATGAAATGGATTTTATACAGGGTGTTAGTGACATTGTAACGAATACTGAGGGAGATGATTCAGATCAAGATCAAGTGGAATTTTCCGTCGAAAAAACCAGTTTCCTTTTCTTCTCTGATCTTGAATTTATGGTTATTGTACCTACTAAATGCCATAGCAATTGAGGGACCCTTAGACCCGTGTTAGTAATGAATATGAGGCAATTTCTATTATAAATTGAAATTTGATTGCAATCGATATTGTACGGACCCCAAAGGGTTGTCCATAAATAACTGTTTTATAGGATTTAATTAAAATTGTCAAGCCAACGAGTTGTGTGTCTTTGTTATTATTGAGATCAGAATTTTAATTCAGAATTACATTGAAAGGAAAAGGTACACTAATAAATAATTATTACCTACCATACAGGGTGTTAGTGACATCGTAACGAAAACTTTGAGGAGTGTTTCAGATCATGATTCTGAGTTGATATCAAGTGGAATTTTCCGTCGCACAAGTATGGAACTGAAAATAATTAAATAAATAAAAAAACACTAAAATTGTCATGAATTTTCCGACAGGAAATTCCACTTGATATCAACTCAGAATCATGGTCTGAATCAACCCGCTCGGTATTCGTTACGGTGTCACTAACACCCATACCTACTTGTATGGCTGTATAGTGTATAAGTTGGTCGCCAACTTACAAAAGTTCCAACTGGATATTTTCAAAAAGACCCAAAGGTTGTAGGATATTTTTGCGTTAACGGTAATGAAGTTGACCACTGGTGTTCGAAGAACTACCAAGCTGCTGCTAATTCATCACCATCAGACTCGGGATTTCTAAGATTTGTGCCATTTGTGTGTGTGGCAATGGACTCGCCCCCTTTTACATGGGATTTAAAGTCTACATAGTGAATCCTGTAATGCTGTGTTATGTGACTCCAGTACCGAGTCCAATTTGTAACTCTTTCGACGATTCGACAAGTATACTCGTATCTTTCCTCTATTTTTCTGCGGCATACCCTGAATTATAAATAACATGTATTTGTAACTTACTAAGTATATTCGTTTTTTTACCATATTCGTACGCGTTGCAAAAAGCGCAAAATATGCGCAAACATTGTTGTATAGAATGACAAATGTACTGCGAGATAGTATCGGTTTGTTTGTGTAACATCTGCCAGGGAGGGATTCACTTTCTCCTTTTCACTGCTCCACTAGGAGTGAAGGAACAACATAGGACTTTTACCAGGGCAGTTCTAGACGTCCCAGCTTCGAATCCCGAAAGGACATATCACAAAAACCACTTTGCGATCCCTAGTTTATTAGCACGTTAGGATTTTTTGGAGAAGTTAGGATTTATTACAGGTTGATCACCAGATTGTCCGAAAGAAAGATGATCTTTGCTTGGAAAGGTGTGATAAGCCGTTGGTAACGGTTACTATCTACTTACTGATGTATGTACGTAGTCGATGTATGAGTCATGTCAGGAGTCTTTGGAGGCTCAGTAATAACCCTGACACCAGGGTTGATGAGGTTGGTAATCCACCTCACAAAACAGCTGACACGATAGATGAAGAAGGAAATACTAACAGTGTAGCTGCTAATTATAATATTACACAACATAACATAACCTCATGACTATAATCCAATTGGGGTAGTCAGAGATCAACTAAGTATCCACACCTCATCAAGCTTTCTGATAGGTCAACGTGATAGGTGGCGGCCGTGTCGCCGTCTACCTCTATAATGGCCGAGTCAACTGTGTTAGTGAAAAGCGCACTTAAGATAAATGATGCAAATTATTGGTGCAAATTCGGAACCAACCAAACTGGTGAAACAAGATGGGCGGATCTGGTCAAAAAAAAGCTGTGCTTGTGCAATGTCACTGAAAACGACACGTCCGATAGAGCGAAGTGGAAGAGAAATACGAAGAAGACAAACCCCACACAGACAGAGGGATTGCGTTCTCTAACATGATGGACTAATGTTATGGGCGATAGGCTGATCCCTTATCACCATAACGTTCATCATATCCATCTTAGGACTTCGTATCAACAGTGGCTGCAAGTTGTCTTTGATTACTTGTGGCTCTGCCCACCCCATTTGGGATTACGGGCGTGAGTTTATGTATGTATGTATGTACAAACCCCACCGTCAGATAGCAATAATAAATGCCAAGGAGAGAGAAAGAGAGAGAGAGAGAGAGAGAGAGAGAGAGAGAGAGAGAGAGAGAGAGAGAGGAGAGATAGAGAGTGCAAGTCCGGTATCGGCAGTGGCGGCCGCTAATTATCATGTTCAATGCTCAATTCAACAAACTCACTGCACTGTTTTATATAAAGCTGCGCATTTTTTTTACGGTCTCCGTAAATTTCTGCTATGTGTGCAATAAACAGTATAATAAGATTTAATTTTCAATAAAGAATTAAATAAAGACTTCCGTAATAAAGAATTAAATAAGTTTCAAATAATAATTCTGACTCCAGCCCAGAGTCGTAAGGAAATAGGATTTTTGTGGAGTGCGCGCGATCGGATGCCGTGTGTGATTTATGTGGAGTAGAACGAGGTGCTTGTGGCCCCTTGATGGGGTTTATGGCCCCCGTCTGATTGGTGGGCCCTTTACCAGCCTGGGTGAGTGCCTGCGCGAATGAGGTACAAGTGATTTATTTATTTATGGCCCTAGAAGCGATATAATGCAGGAGCAGATTGAAAGAAGTAGATAGATAAATAATCTTAGATACTTTCTGGAGTTATCAAGAGTTGTATTATTGATTTTTAGGAGGAAGATATATGGTTTTCTAGATTGACTTACATTATATTACTTACAGGACGGAACATACACATAAGCGCCTTTACGTAAAATCACATTTTGATGGGATTTTATGAACAATATCTCGATTTCTTTTAACTAAAATAATTCTGGATGTAAATTGAGACCACGTTTTTTACCTGGATTGAAACTAGTGTGTCTATTGCGAATATTGCGAGGTTTTGCTAACAAAAATCACATCCAAATGTGATTTTTCAAAGAAGCACTTACATGGTTTTCACTATTTAGCCGAGATAAGTAAATTCTCATGTATAGGGACTGAGGTATTTACTTACTACAATTACGTCAATCGTCATAAATCAATAGGGGTACAAAATACTATTAATATACTATTAGGACTTTTAATAGTACATACAAATAGGTAAGTATTGGCCAGTAAGCTTTATTTATGAAAAAATTGCGAAACCAAATGTCAAAAACGTGTAACATTTCTCAAATAACAGTTTCCAAACATCTCGTTTTTAAAACGAATGATATCATTGGCAACTTTAACACTTTTAAGACTTTAAAGAAAACAATTCCTACCCGACTATTCTCGTCTCGTTCGAATCACATAAAACAGTTTATAGGTTGCTCTGTTTGTTCCTCTGACATCTGTCGTCAACTCGTCTGGTCTCCTGGTGACGAGGACGAGAAGCCGTCATATCGATGGTTTGGGGACCATTCGTCCAGAAATACACCGGACGCCGTCGTACAATAAAAACCAAAACTGATACGCAGCAACCACGGCGTCGCACGCGCATTCTAATATTAGATGAGACGCGCAAAGAGTAGATAGGCGGGTGGTGATGATGGTTATACTGGGAAGTTACGAAAATCTGCGGAACAGGTAGATTTGAATAAAAAAAAGAACATCCTTTTTTATTAGAGAATGCCACAGTAATAATATAAAAAATAGCATACTTAATTATATATAACGACTGCTGCGGTGGTCTGTTTATCCATCCCGTTATAATCTGTCTGTCTTCAAGGCTAGAGTTAATAGGCATTTGCTATGTCCACCCTAGACCACATCGTCATTTACCATCATGTGAGATGGTGGTCAAACGCGTGTCTATATTACTTATTTAAAAAAAAAAAAAGCATAAGCTCACGACGTGATAGGTGGTGAGCCGGAACACATTAACATAAAAAAAAAAATAGTATTACAAAACTTACACAAATAATAAAGACAGAAACAAAACTGATGTTGGTCGAAATAATCATGGCGTTGGTTAACGTCCTCAATAAAAAATAGACCTCACTCAGCATAAGTCGCATTGGTTCGATGAATGAGAGACTTTCCCCGCTCAAATTATAGATGGCGCTGTCCGACGTCTTTCACCTTCTAATTTCATGGATTTCAGCTAACTGGACCTTTTATCTTTGTTTCTCATTAAATAAAAAAAAAATTGAGAGTTGAGTTTTTAAAATCAAGTCGTTCTCCATGTCCAATTTAAAAATCGAACAGCTGTAGTTCACCATTGACTTACATACGGTCACGAGCTTTAATATGTATACACTATGGTACCATGTCACATTAACTTCTCTGACAAATTGAACTGTAAGTCTCACTAAATGTCAAATATGTTAGGTCGACAGAGTCCTAAAGTGGGTACATTATATTGCTCATGACTGTACACTTACACACTTGGCGTTGTATCCTCTCTATGTGTTGACACACAGACTTCAGACATTTTGACTACTTATGTCGTTAGGCGATGGCTGGTGACTTTACCTATTAGTATGATTCATGTTATTTGTCTCAGGTTTAATACTTCTGGGTCTGTCAGAGGCATGTGAAGTTTTGGTATATATATACAAAAAAAAAGAATTAAATGTCATTCTATTATGTATTTGAGATCATTTCATGGATTTCTACCACAAGAACGATGCTACGAAATAATAGGTAACTAATGCGTTTCATGAATTTAAAACCGTGTCGACTCTCCCTCACTGATCTATGATTTCATATAAACCGACTTCAGTTCACTTGTTAGTGGGCGCAGAGGCAAACAAAATACCTGATTTCCAAGCAATAGTTTGTTCGAACTAGATCACTTCCAGACATTATGTGCAGTGCTGTCGGATTGGTCGAAATAAATAAGTAAAAACTGAATACGGAAACTGACAAAAATCGGAGCATGTGAGGTGTCTGTTTGTGTGAATATTCTGTGATAAATTAAAATTACATTGTGATGAAATAGTACTACCAATAAATATCTACATGTAAGTATTTACTTATTCGCATTCTGGCTTGTGACAATCGGAATATTTAATTATTGTAGCAAATTACACTGGTTGATTAAATGAAACGCGAATGTTTTGTCGAATTCCAATTTGCAACTTCTTCTCTTTGTTGGGAGTTTTAACAAGTAAGATTTCATTTAGCTGTAAAATGTGAGTGTGAACGCTGTCTGTAACGGTCGAGCCAATGTGTTGGTGAGAACTGTACTGAAGATAAATTAATAAGTCATGGTGCATGGTGCTAATTTTTGGTGCAAATCCAGTACCAGGGTTGGAACCGGCCTTCCTTCAGCAAGCCCCTGACACAGGACCACAGTGATTGATGAAAAATATTAAGTACAGAAATATTTTCTGAAAAATGTAAAATTGAAATACCATTACGGTTATTTTTAACTTCTAAACACTTTTAGATGTTCGTTTAGTCTTGGGTTCAATGCATTTTCTCCCGACTCTACCATAAAGACAAATAACTGCGTTACGTTAGGCTCATTATTCAGAGGTCCTGGGTTCGTTTTCCGGACACGTCTGACAAAAAATTAATGAATACTTTTAATTCAAAAATAGTAGTATAATTTTCAATAACAATAAGTAACTTTTTTAAACGAACCAATTTTTATTTTTTTATTTGTACGCCCGCATGCAGGCCGAACACATCAAAACCCTGTTATGTAAATTATTTTACTACCTTTTTATATTTTTATGTGTTCGCAAATAATTTGATTTAAGAAAATACTTTAAGAGGCTGTCCCTTGTTTGGATAGGACATTGCATGCTGATCATCCGATTATCCGATGATTCCGTGCTTCAGAAGGCATGTTAAGCCGTGTGACCCGGCTGTAGCCCGTTGCATGAGCTAAGTGTCGGCCACGGAATAGAAGAAAGAGGTTGGAAGGGCCAAGTGAGCGCAATACGCGCCCCATATTTGTATGAGCAAATAGTTCCCCGACGACCCGATTACTCTAGCCATAGAGGCAGCCAATCAGCTCGCGACACCAAACACTTCAGGGCCCCGATACCGACCCCGCCGGCGTGGTCGACGATTTCCCTCATTCAGCGCTTATCGCTATCGACCCACAAGGGTCGATTAATTCTTTCAAATATTTTTCCTCTCAGACGACGCCCTGAGCCGAGGTTCGCGCCCAACTGGGCACCCTCATGCCTGTTGTCTTAAACGTTGTACCGGGTGAGAGCCCTCAGCGCTCCCCATTTGTCCGGCCAAGTAATTAATGCCATCTGCGGCAAATCTACAATAAGTCACGTCAAAAAAAAAGCAAATAGTTCTCACTACAACTTTGCACTCTACCCGTCTAAAAACTTTACGACGCACAAAGCTTCACGATAGTACCTGTAATAACGTTGCAGGGCAAAAAATCTAATATCGACTATCAAGCAAGGAGAAAAATCTTAGTATGATCGGCTATGGAATTTGAGAAGCAGTAGAGCTATCGTACCTAGCTATCTGTTTGCAGGAGTAGTAGTAAAAGGTTCGTATAAAAAATGCGCGTTAGGACCTTTGCTTTCTTTTTTCTATTCCATGGTCTCGGGTACTAAACTTACTGACACGAAAGAAAAAGATTAGGTAATATAAATGACAAATATACTAATATTATAAATGGGAAAGTGTAGGTCTGTTTGTTGGTCCGTCTTTCACGGCAAAACGGAGAAACAAATTGACGTGATTTTTTAAGTGGAGATAGTCGAAGGGATAAAAAGTGACATAGGTTACTTTTTGTTTCTTTCTAACCAGCCCCCCCTACTTCCCCAAAATGTAGGGTGGAAGTTGGTATGGAGCATTCCGCAATTTTGAAGGTAAAAAGCTATAAATTGGTATGCGGAATATTTGTGACTAATAAAAAATCGTGCATAATTATTTTTTTGGTTTGCCACCAACCCTTTATTTGGGACTTTTCTCAGATTTCAAGTTAGGACGATAAAAATTGGTACATTAGGAAAGGTGAACTGTGTTACCCAGAATTTAACGCGAGCAAAGCTGCGGGCAAAAGCTAGTTATAAATATATTTGTGCCAATGTCCTCCATAACAATGTACAATATTTATATTATTATGCTTTATTAGTATCGCTTGGTTATCAATTATCTTTACGACAGTAGGTACTTGTATTCTTGCCAAGTAGTTTAAGTACTTTATGTCTCTTAAATGTCCACAAATCATGTTATATTACAGAAGTAAATATCTAATTACCTATGGTATTGTGTACCGAGCGGTTTAGCTTTAGAGGTGGCCTATTAGCTCGCGACAGCAAACACTTCAGGACCCCGAAACCGACCTCGCCACTAGGGTCGATTAATTCTTTAGGTAAACTAAGCGAAGGTTCGCGCCTATCTGCCACCTTCAGGTCTGTTATCTTAAATTCCCCTAGGGTGAGATCCCTCAGCACTCCCTATTTGTCCGGCCAAGTAGTTAATGTCATATGTGGCAAATTTACAAGTATCATCATCATTATCAGCCGTACGTCCACTGCTGGGCATAGGCCTCCCCTAAGGATCTCCACGACGATCGGTTCCCGCGACCTTCATCAGATCATCGGTCCACCTTCTAGCGGGCCTACCCATGAGCGTCGTCCGACGACATTGATCGTGGTCGCCATTCGAGAACCTTTCCGACCCAGGGGCTATCGGTTCTCCTCGCTGTGTCCTGCCCACTGCCACTTCAGCTTGGCAATTCTCTGAGCTATGTCGGTGACTTAAGTAGTAAATTTACAATAATAAATAAATAAATAAAATTAAATTAAAATTTCTTTATTTCAGATAACAATGATCCATAATTTACATAATAAAACATTCATTCAAATAACTTAAAATAATAAATAAAATAAAATAGAATCAGATAAAACAATTAAAATCAATTAAAATATAAAACAACAATGACCACAGAATATTAACAATACCTTCTCACCGGCATCGATACAGGCACATGTCTGTCGCAGCAATGCCGGAGATAAGGACAGTCCAGCCTATCGCCGATCATTTGCAGGATGACATTGGAGCTGGCCCGCACTCTGCGCACCAGGGACATGCCGCGGGCGCGCATCGTCAATACAATAAGTAACGTCAAAAAGCATTAGGTATTCGTCTTGTTTGATCACAAAGTGATTTTTGTGATATGTCCCCATTCAATCGAACCTGGGTCCTCCGGATCATGTCACCGAAGCTGTTATGTACAGAACGTGAGGTAACGTAACTTGTCGAGTATGTTGTTCTATCGGAGGGGTTGTGGCTTGTCTGATCATAATGGACAATTATACAGGGTGTTAGTGACACCGTACCGAATACTGCGGGGGTGATTCAGATCATGATTCTTTTTTTAATTTACTGTTAAATTGGTAAGTACAATTTTATTTCTTACAATTTTAACCCGCCAAACAGTTACGTTTGATGGCGAGATGCGCTTATCTAATAAACATATTTCAATCAATAATACTTTCAATCAATAATACTTTATTGCACAACGACATATACAAAGGACATAAACATACGAATAAAAACATAAGTACAATAGGCGGCCTTATTGCTAAATAGCAATTTCTGCCAGGCAACCTTAGGGTGAAAGAAGTTAATGCATTGGAGCACGGGCTGGTGCAATAAACATATAATGACACGAACAATAATAAAAAGAAAAATAAAATAAGAAAATAGTAATAATAAATAATATATATATAATAAATATATATATATTATTATACATACATACACACATATACATACATACATATTTCTACTCGCCTAAATAAATAACAAAATAGAAAAACCATAACAATCAAGGTAACTTACAACATATAAGGTCTAAGAAACCCCTCGCTCAGCTGAGATGCCATTCTACATACATACATACTCACGCCCGTAATCCCAAATGGGGTGGGCAGAGCCACAAGTAATCAAAGACAACTTGCAGCCACTACATACGAAGCATACGAAGTCCTAAGATGGATATGATGAACCTTATGGTGGTGGTGGCCTATCGCCCATAACATTAGTCCATCATGTTAGAGGACGCAATCCCTCTGTCGGTTTCTACATTTTACATACGTAGTTCGAACATAACCCAACAAGAACGTTAGGTACTAAATTCGATAAGTTCTCCGCTAAGCAGTGTGTCCCTTAGCCTCGACTTGAGTTAATTCGTTAGTCCCGGTTACTATTTAGCGATGTGAGTAATCGCTATATAAGCCTTTGGCGACTTAATAGTTTTGACACCAAGGTTATGAGGTTGATAATTCACCTCACAACCCACACGATAGAAGATTAAATTTGCGACGAAAAATTCTGCTTGATGTCAATTTAGAATCATGGTCGGAATTCCTGTATAAGTAGGTGATGATCTGACAAGCTGTCGCATGCGAGTTGTTCATTAAGTTCATCATATCCATGTTTATTTATTATTCAGGTATCCAACAGCTTAATGGTGCCAATTCCTGTAAACATCATCTAATTTTATTTTAAGTTATGTGTCATTTTCTTATCTGCCGAAAAGGAAAGGGAAGGGTAATCGACAAGTATAAAATGTATGGAACTCGCGTCAATTTTAAGCACAAATCTAAAACAACCGTCTAAAAATTTTACACTGGCCAATAAACCGACAGAATTATGTTGACAGCACACGTCAAACGGTTTGCATACCAGCGAGATACCTTTTTGATTCCCCCGGGTTATCCATTCATTTACTCATTCTTCCTAAAATTACGGGCGGTCAATTATCCGTCCCTTTCCTTTTCGGTGGATAAGAAAATGACAGGTATAACTTAAAGTAAAATTAGGAGGTGTCTACAGGAATCGGGGCCATTGTGTATTCAATGATGTTGTTACAATCTTATTTCTAAACGCTAAGGAATTAACAGGTTACCCCATACGTATTTTTTAAATTACAAAGTGTTATCATGTTACGATGAATGTACTTAAGTAATATAGATCTGCAGGTTGCTTCGATAACTTGTTGCTATGTGCACTCCTATAGGAATTCTATCCTGAGTTTGTGGTACTTACGTGTTATAGTGTTCTCATAAACCTTGATTACTACGGTACTTCGTAAAGGGTTACTATTCGTAACCGACGTAATTAAATTGAGTGTGCATTAGACCGGCAATGTCGGCAAAAGTTGGCAAGTGTTTGCCAAACGTAGATTCTTAATTCCAGCAATCGCTTAAGGCTTGCGTACTAGTGACGATTCTACCTGAATTTACATAATTTTTAAACATACATACTCTTAGATAGAAAAGAGTCGATCGACCTAATATCGACTGATACATCACTATGCTCATAAATGTCACAACACTAGCTTACGTACTTTGACAGATCTAATTCTTACCGCGCATTGAGACGAATTGTATAATGTTATCTTATTGAAATATAATCAATAAATGTACTGAACTTTTCGTTCTGTTTAATAAATTTACGCCTATTTCCCACCGGGGTAAGCAGAGGCTATGGAATTGCATTTGCTTCGAACCTGACTTATTTCTCTAGCTTCCTCCACATTCATCAATCGTTTCATACTCGCACGCCGGTTCAGAGTAGACGTACTGAACCTTTTCTAAGGACATCTCCAATAAAATATTTTTTTGCAAGGCACCTGCCTAACATTTGGCCTATTTGGTCTTCTTCGTGGAGGTGGAGGAGGGGATTTTATTTTCATATCATCTATAAATATTTAACCACATTATACCGTAGGCCTATTTGACACCTATTAAACATTTCGCTTAGATCGTCAAAATATTTCGGAACAGCGAAATAAATAAAAAGAAGTATTTTTTTATAAAATTTACGGTCGGAGCGGCCATATTTCATCTGGCATAGCTATTAGGTGTCTAACAAATCAAATTAACCGGAGCGATTATGAAACTCATTCGGGCGGAGCTGATGGTGAACCGACTTCGATGAGGATTAATGTACCTAGTGGGTAGATATCATCACGTCATCAATTTAAGAGCCACGCTCTTGTCGGCTGGGTCTTGTCTTGTTGGTTGAGTGGTTGTTGTTGTTGTAGTGGGTAGATATAATATACACAAACAACAACCGCCGTGATCTAGTGGTCAAAGCTTCGGGCTAACGATTTGTAGATCCAGCTTCGATTCCCGATTGTGTCCCCACACTGTTCTTCTTCTCTTCTATCGTGTGGGTTGTGAAATGGATTATCAACCCCATCAACTCTAGTGTCAGGGTTACTTTTGAGCCGCCAAAGGCCCCTGACATGACTCATGTAACGACTACTTACTTACATCAGTAAGTAGTGACCGGAGCTTAAAGTGCCTTCCGAAGCACGGATGATGATGATTTGTCATCTTTATTAAATTTATTGTCATAGTTAATTCTGTCCAATGTAATTTTTTTATTGGGTTGTTTTAGATTTGTGCTTAAAATTGACGTGTGTTCCATGAATTTTATGCTTGTCGATTACCCGTCCCTTTCCTTTTCGGCGGATAAGAAAATGACAGGTATAACTTAAAATAAAATAAGATTGTGTGTACTGGAGCCAGCACCACTTTCCATTTCAAATGAAGAGAAAAAATAAAAGGATTTCGTACTTTCTTATGGTCCTAAGTTTTGCGTAACTTATCGTAGATGTGCCGCAAATGGCATTAACTATTTGGCCGGACAAATGGAGCTCAAGAGCGCTGAACGGGCTCTCACCCGTTTAAACCGGATCGACAACTTAAATCATTAAATCATTTTACATTTTCGGACAATCAGGTGATCAGCCTGTAATGTTCTAACCAAACTAGGGAACACATAGTGATTTTTGTGATATGTCCCCACCGGGATGTGAACCCGGGACCTCTGAGCTTAACACTCAAACCACTGGACTCAGACACTGTTGAAAATCACTTTGTGAAGCTGTCCTTTGTTTGGCTAGAACATTGCATGCTGAATCACCTGATTTGTCCGAATATGTAAAATGATTTAATGATTTAAGTTGTCGATCCGGTTTAAACGGGTGAGAGCCCGTTCAGCGCTCTTGAGCTCCATTTGTCCGGCCAAATAGTTAATGCCATTTGCGGCACATCTACGATAAGTTACGCAAAACTTAGGACCATAAGAAAGTACGAAATCCTTTTATTTTTTCTCTTCATTTGAAATGGAAAGTGGTGCTGGCTCCAGTACACACAATCTTATTTTATTTTAAGTTATACCTGTCATTTTCTTATCCGCCGAAAAGGAAAGGGACGGGGAATCGACAAGCATAAAATTCATGGAACACACGTCAATTTTAAGCACAAATCTAAAACAACCCAATAAAAAAATTACATTGGACAGAATTAACTATGACAATAAATTTAATAAAGATGACAAAGCTATTATTAATTAATGTCACAACACTATTAGTTGGGGGTATCGGTTGATTTTTAAAGACCCACGATACCACCAGAGGTATCGCCAGGGTACCGTGGGTCCGAAACGGACAGCCATTTAGCAGACGTCAAACGGTTTGCATACCAGCGAGATACCTTTTTGATTCGTCCGGCTTATTCATTCATTTACTCATTCTTGCTAAAATTAAGAGCTGTCAATCATCCGTCCCTTTCGTTTTCAGTGGATAAGAAAATGACAGGTAGGTATAACTTAAAGTAAAATTAGGAGGTGTCTGCAGAATCGGAGCCATTGCCGTTTTAAACTAAAAAATATATTGATCCTACAATTCGCAGTGCTGTCAAGATGACGTATATGCGTACACGCAGTGGCAAGATCTGTTCTCCCCTAGCGAGTCTGTTTAGTCTATCACTCCTCGTGTTTATTAAGGGAACGAGTGCCGATTGCAGTTCTACAGATATGTTAATGTTAAACATGTTTAGTGGCACTAAACACTGTTTATTCGCCTATTGCCGGGTTATTTACAACGAAATGTTTCAAATGACTTGAAAAGAATTTCAGTTTTATATCGCAATTAAGTTTTACAGTTTCTGTTTGTAATGGCTGGCTTTAAAATAATTTCAAATACATTAAGTGTAAACTTCTGGGTGTAAAACTGGATACATACATACATACATACATAAACTCACGCCCGTAATCCCTAATGGGGTGGGCAGAGCCACAAGTAATCATCACTTATGGTGATAAGGGATCAGCATATCGCCTATAACATTAGTCCATCGTGTAAGAGGACACAACTGGATGTAGAGAAAAAACATAAAAGTAAAGCTGTCTACCAACTGGGGTCGGCGTCGTCCTATCCTTAGGCAGCGTTTCCACTAAATATGTGCGAAGCTGCGTAGCAAGGGATGAGTTTGCTAAGAACCAATATAATCGCTTCCTTATCCTTAACCTCCCTAAGCGCAGCTCTAGGATGTTACACACACACACACTATAATTTTCTAATAGGAGTAGTCAAAGGTACATCCATCGCAAGATGAACTAAGTACCCGCACCTCACCGAGCTTTCTGTTAGACCAACGTGATACGTGGTGAGCCGTATCGCCGACTATAATGATCGAGCTAACTGTGTTAGTGAAAAATGCATTTCTTCTTCTTCTATCGTGTGGGTTGCTGAGATTGGTAATCCACCTGCACCTGGTGTCAGGGTTCTTATTGAGCCGCCAAACGCACCTGACATGACTCATGGAACGAACGATACATCAGTAAATAGTAACCGGGACCAACGGCTTAACGTGCCTTCCGAAGCACGGATCATCTTAGTTTCGGACAATCAGGTGATCACCCTGTAATGTCCTAACGAAACTAGGGATCACAAAATGATTTTTATGATATGTCCCCACCGGGATTTGAACCCGGGACCTCGTGATCGTGAGCCCAACGCACACTGGACCACAGAGGCCGCTAGTGAAAAATGTACTTAAGATAAATGAATAACTCATTGGCGCAAGTCTGGTACCGGCGTTAGAACTGGTGCTCCCCGTTTGAGAAGCAAGTCGGTGTAGCATAGTGACTACAAACAGCGTAGTTAAAAGTATAATACACGATTTCCGTGCCTCATTTAGCAGGGTCCACAGAATACCAGCGTCGTGGCTCGCGCCGCAGCTTATGCTGAGGCCGTTTTATAAAGGACATCACCATTGTTGACCAGTCCATACACTCTTTTACAATTTGTCTTAATGTTTGTTGTCTAATTATTTGTACTATTTTGTGTAAGTTGTTTTTTCTTGCGTGTTTTGATGGTCAGTTTTGTTTCCGTGTTTTGTTTTATCTTTTTTAAGGGAAACACTGAGAACTAGTATATACTTAGTTTATTTTAAATAACTTAAGAATTCACACAAAACATCAATAGGTCGCGCGGTAGCGCCGCTAGGCGTTTCGGAACTGAACACTGTAGGCTGAACCCTGCCGCCCACGCAGGGAAGTAAGGACCTCGTTGTTTAGGGTGTACTGTGGTCGCTCTTATACTTTATTACGTTTCTTTTATTCATTTTCAAACATTCCCCATTCCATATAGTAGCGTTTTTCTTATAATTTTCTTATAAACCAGTTGTTACCAGACAGGCACCAGGTGTGTTTGGCATGAGACCAATGCTGTATTCCCCAGCTTAATGACATGTATTTAATGTGTAATGAACACGAGGACCTTGGTCGGAGAATAAATCTTATATTACATCGTTATACGTTGCGACGACGCGTCATCTATGATGGCAGGTGTGTGGCTAGAAAAGTGGCGGGAATTGAAAATTTCAAATACTTTCTTTGTTGTTTTAAATCTTTCCGGTGGGTTTTGAGGTCGATGGCCGACCTCACGCCATCAGGGTAATTAAGATAAGACAATACAGGATGTTAGTGACATCGTAACGAATACTGAGGGGGATGATTTAGACCATGATTCTGAGTTCATATCAAGTGGAATTTTCCTTCGAAAAATTCATGATGTTTTTTAGTTTTTTCTAATTATTTTAAATACTATACTTTTGCGATGGAAAATTCCACTTGATATGAACTCATTACACAAAATAATGAGCTGAATCATCCCTCTCAGTATTCGTTACGATGTCAGTTACACCTCGTACAAGTACATACTAGTAGCCATACAAGTAGGTATGGGTGTTAGTGACACCGTAACGTAAACTGAGGGGTTTCATATGGATTTCATATGATTCAGACCATGATTCTGAGTTGATATCAAGTGGAATTTCATGTCGGAAAATTCAAAAAATTATGTTTTTTTTTTAAACTATTTTCAGACCATGATTCTGAGTTGATATCAAGTGGAATTTCATGTCGGAAAATTCAAAAAAATTATGTGTTTTTTTAAACTATTTTCACTTGATATCAACTCAGAATCATGGTCTGAATTATCCCTCAAAGTTTTCGTTACGATGTCACTAACACCATGTATACTTTATTGATTGATACAGAAATAAAGACAAACAAATACATCTCTGTATTTACACTACAGGCGTTATTATTGAGCACACAAAGGCCACAAATTATGTATTATACCGTGAACTATTTGTTTTGGGTGTTGAATTATCATCAAGCCGCTCCACCAATTAAAGCCAAACCAAAATGTCAGTAACATGCAAATATATCATCGCGAATTTCATGTAGTAATATCAGCACAATGCGTGGGCGCAAGTGACGTCACTCATCAAAGTCACACGTAACGCCGGCTTTATGTTCAGTCGTGTCTGATCTCCGCGCTGTGATTTTAACGTCATCTGAGTAGGTACATCGTGCGCATGAGTTGATAAGCGTGCGAGTTGGATGAGATGGTTAGGTGTTTATAATAGACTGTAGGTGTCTTGGGGCCACTCTTTGTCAGGTAGCCATACAAGTTCCGATGGGTGTTAGTGACAACGTAACGAATATTGAGCGGGATGATTCAGACCATGATTCTGAGTTGATATCAAGTGGAATTTCCTGTCGGAAAATTCATGAATATTTTAGTGTTTGTTACCCTGTTTATTTTAATTATACCTAAACAAAATTGGAAGAGCAGAATTTATCACAGCTTGGCAACTTACTGCCAAGACACATAAACTAAATACGTTATATAAATAAGTGCTTCGTAGTACTTACTTACTTAGTAACTAAAATCTAATTTAAAACTAATAATTATTAAAATTTAGTGCTTAGGCTTAGGCATTTTAATGTTCACTTGAAAACTAATTTACATAAAAAAATATAATATTAAGATAAAGTTTTCTTGAATAAAATAGCTATTTCAGAAGAATAAAGTTGAGTAAGTATTCTTAGTAAAATGGGTAGGTTCATTCATATCTTCTTCTATCGTGTGGGTTGTGATGTGAATTACCAACCTCATCAACCCTGGTGCCAGGGTTATTATGGGTGTCATCCCGGTGGGGACATATTACAAAAATCAGTTTGTGATCTCTAGTTTGGTTAGGACAATTCAGGTTGATCACCTGATTGTCCGAAAGTAAGATGATCCGTGATTAGAAGGCACGTTAAGCCGGTCGTCCCGATTACTACTTACTGGTGTAAGTGAGTAATCGTTACATGAGCCACGTCAGGGGCCTTTCGTGGATCAATAATAACCTTGACACCAGGGTTGATGAGATTGGTAATTGACCTCACAACCCACACGATAAAAGAAGATCATCACATTAAGAGCCACGCTCTCGTCGGCGTAGCATTCTCCATTCTAGTCTATCAAAGGCCCATTCTTTCACTTCCTTATCAAATCCGAAGTTCGCCTTCTTTTAAATCTGTTCCACGTAAGCTCTTCTTGGTCTTCCCCTTCCTTTTTTTCCTTGTAGCTTCACTTCTATGATGTTTTAGTGAGAAGTGGTACTTAATTTTTTAAATCATATATAGAAATGACATAAAAATAACGTATTTTTTTAAATTAGAATCTTTGTTATTCAAACATCGCGTAACAAATTGATATTAGCCTCTAAATGTGACGTTCAAAGTAAAGATAAAACAGCAACATAATTTATTTTGAAATAAAAGCTTTCAACTAAAGTCTCATATCATAACATTCCTTTATGAATTCACTAGCTGGTCAACCGTGACTTCGTCTGTGTTATAGTAGTTTTTTTTGTAACCGACTCTGGGATGTTCTTACCTATGAAAAATTGTACCTTATTATCGGTTGACTCGACCTATTAGGCTTTTTTTATGTGTCTTGTTGTATATTTGCCGAATACCGTCGCTTTATAAGTAGAGAAAATCATGTAAACGACTTTTTGAAAAACCAAATTAAGATGTGATTCTTTTTAACAGAACCACGCAATAGACAAGTTAGTCTTAATCCAAGCAAACATTTGTGGATTCAATTTTTACTGGGAATGAAATTCATTGAAAAAATCAAGGTTTTTGTTGAATCAATACAAAAACTCTTTATTGAATTTAAAAGAAACATTAAAAATAAACAATTACAATTAGTTAGGTAGTAAATTAAGTGAGCGACAGACGGAGGGTGAAGAAGAGAAACTAGAATCACTTAGAATGAAATTATATTTTAAATTTACAGCTAAACCTAACTAACCTAGGTGCGAATGAGTCCGAAGTTAGGACTACACTGAATTTTACTTAAAAACTATTTTACATTATGGCTAAATCGAGGTCACAATTTGGTGGCGTGATTGACGTCAGCGCATCGCGTTCGGGCGCTGGCTCAGCAGGCTGGCTGTTCCATTAATTACGCTGACTTGAACTCGTGGAACGACGCTGGTCACGGCGTATGGGTGTGAGCAGGCGGGCGAAGGTACCGGTTACGTAACAAGTACAACAGGCGCCCTTATTGCTAAGGTAGCAATGTCTTCCAGGCAACCTTTAGGTATAGGAAATAAAAAGCGTAGCGGGATAGACTGTGAAAATTAAAGTTAAAAAAAATAAGTATGTACCCTTAAACAACGGCACAATCACCGCTCTACACCAATCTCTTGGCACAAGACCGGACGCCCAGCATTTATTGAAGAGCAAGTACAGCATGCTCACCACCGTGCCCCCGCCGTATTTCAGCATCTCCGGTGAAATCCTATCATATCCTGCAGCCTTTCTAACCTTCATACTTTTTAAACCTTTCATGATTTCTTTCTTCCACACTAATGACACTTTCATTCGCATTTCTGTCATTTACATTTAAATCAAATTATGATGTACATACATACATACATACATAAACTCACGCCCGTAATCCCTAATGGGGTGGGCAGAGCCACAAGTAATCAAAGACAACTTGCAGCCACTGTTGATACGAAGTCCAAAGATGGATATGATGAACCTTATGGTGATAAGGGATCAGCCTATCGCCCATAACATTAGTCCATCATGTTAGAGGACACAATCCCTCTGTCGGTTTTTACGACATGCCCGGGAAGAGAAGCAGCTGAACGTGTTCTATGTTTTTTATTTGCTCCCAGAACAGCATAGAAGAAATTATGATGAAAATTATGATGTAATTTTTCATAAAGGGACGGTTTTCACAATAAGTCGACGGTATTTGGCCGGATATGGCCACTCACTTTCAGATTTATATTATTAGTAAGTAATACATGTGATAAAAATAAAATGTTATAAACACATCAATTTTCCTAATTTTGGCCTACACCCGCCCGCTTAACGAGTATAATTTAATTACGTAAAATGCTTTCTAGGGATCACGTTAAGGAGATAAAAAGAATAACCAAAGCTTTTTACGTTTAAAAGCTTCATGAAGATTTTTTTAGAAGACTGATTAAGGAAATAAAAAATTGACAAAATGTAATTTGTATCTATCTTATTCGGCCTAAGTTTTTTAAGGACCGCCCACAGTTTGGGCACATTACCCTAACAAAATGACAATATTTAAATTTTAATACAAACTAAGCTAAGGCAAAGACGGATTTATAAATTACTTATAATATTTGTTTGACGGAATTATTAATTAGAAAATTGGAAAGCAAAATCTCTGCACACAGAACAGAAGAGAGGATCATATGCGGAACACAGAACCGAAATGCTGCTCATATCGTGGCTGACTTTGCGAACTGACGTATCGGCATTTTTTTGCTAAAATATTTCGTGTCTTATTGAGACTAGCGACCCGCCCCGGCTTGGGTCGGGTGCAATGCTGAGGAAAAAAATGAAATTATTTACGACATCACATTAAAAACCTCAAAAATAACAGTATTTCTCCAACAGTATTTAATGGATGTTATTATACACATAAACCTTCCTCTTGGATCACTCTATCTATTAAAAGAAAATGCTTCAAAATCCGTTGCTTAATTTTAAAGAGTTAAGCGTACGTAGGGATATAGGGACAGACAAAGCGACTTTGTTTTATACTATGTAGTGATAGCAAAAGGTACAAATTAGATTCGGCAAAAAATTCTGATACGTCGACGATGTAGGCCGAAACGCAGAATTTTGTCTGACCGGTTTGTTCTTGCGTCAAGTTTAACAGGTATATCTCTTATTTATCTGCAAGGGCTGGTAACAGCATCCCGGGCACATACAGAAAACTCATTCTTATCGTGTGTCGCCTTACCGTGTGTGTGTGAGCGAGACTCCTTAACGATTTACGACTAAATAACATAACATAAACAGCCTATAGGTATACGTCCCACAGCTGGGCACAGGCCTCCTCTCAATTAACCGGAGGGGGTATGGAGCATACTCCACCAGGTCCACGCTGCTCCACTGCGGCTTGGTGGAGGTGTTTGAGCTAGAAACCCGGGACCAACAGCTTAGCATGCCTTCCCAAGCACGGAATCATCTTAATTTTTCGGACAATCAGGTGATTCAAGCCTGCAATGTCCTTACCAAGCAAAGGACAGTCTCACAAAGTGATTTCGACAAAGTCCCTATCGGGAATCGAACCCGGACATAAATCGTGAGCCGAACGGTTTAACCACCAGACGACGGAGGCAGTTGGTTGAGTTAGCGGAGGCGGTAGGTTGGTTGGTTGCTATGGCTAAATAGATTAAACTTAAGGCTCCCATTAGCGGTGAGGTAAATCTAGCTCCGATACGAATTGGTTCGGTGCGGAGAGTGTCCGTTCTATACGTAGTATTATTCTTTATTCTATGCTGAGACATAATCTTTTATCATACTGTTCACCTTTTGATATTAGAACATCAATATTTAATAGCGATTGCGCATCGTGTGAAAGAATTATGAGAAATAAATCATTTAATGCTTTAGCTTATGTATACCTGTCTAACTGTCTGAATATAACTGTACCAAATGCTATTATTAGGTTCGGATTCCGTGTTAGCATTCCAGTGCGGCATATCTATGGCGGTGTAAAGTTCCGAGCTCCCGAGTCATTAGCCAACAGACATCCAGTGACAGATGAAGATCTATGTCAGTCATTGATTTCTGACGGTTGGAATCATTGGATTACCAACGGATTATAGAGTTGAATCGTGATTGTAATCAATCAGTTTTCAATTCTGAGGTGATTGATACTTAGGCTATGATTTAGGGAAGATGTGTCTTTTGATTTCATCGAAATAGGTCGTCTTTTTTAAACATCTGGAACTTACGAGGTTAATGCTTATCTTCCAGGGCGTGTCGTAGAAACCTAGAGAGGGATTGCATAGTTCGGTGTCCATAATTGCAAAGGTCATTGTCCTTATATAAAAATATCGGCGCCCGAAGGACTTAATATGATCTTGACTACCCGATTACTCTAGTCATGGAGGCGGCTAATCAGCTGGCGACTAGAAAGATTTCAAGACCCCGATAACGATCCCGCCGGCGTAGTTGTCGTTTTCTCTCATTCAGCGCTTATTGGTCCACTATGGTTCCAAATAGGATCCTCCCTCTCACATAACAACGTCTTACGCCGAGACTGGCGCCCAACTGGACACCTTCAGGCAATTCTACAATTATTAGATACATAAAATCACGCCTATTTCCCGTTGGGGTAGGCAGAGATCACGGAATTCTATTTATTACGATCCTAATGTGTGACTGGCTTCTTCCACTCTCATAAAAGACGCAAATAATTAAAATTAGTCACGCCAAAAAATCCTTTATACAAGTGTCACACATTAGGATCGTAATAAATAGAATTCCGTGATCTCTGCCTACCCCAACGGGAAATAGGCGTGATTTTATGTATCTAATAATATATTATACATTAAATTTTATGTCTGTGGTAAGTACCACAGACGCATATTTATATATCACTACATAGTATAAAACAAAATCGCTTTTTCTGTCCCTATATCCCTATGTACGCTTAAATCTTTAAAACTAATTAAAAGACATAATAACGGGTTCTTACCGCGTTTAAAATGGGGATATGAGACTCCCGATATTTCGACACTGTTGCAAGTGCCATGATCGCGGGATGACTGATGAGATTGGAGTGGAGTAGGTAGATCCATAGTTTTAAAACTACGCAGCGGATTTTGATGCGTTTTTAATAGATAGAGTGATCCAAGAAGAAGGTTTATATGTATAATAACATCCATTAAATAGTGGAGAAATACTCTTATTGTTGAGGTTTTTAATGTGATGTCGTAAATAATTTCATTTTTTCCTCAGCATTGTACCAAAGCGAAGCCGGGGCGGGTCGCTAGTTCATGATAAATAAATATGATTAATGATACATTAGTATACTTAGTAACTCAATTTCCACATTTCCGCAATGATAAACCGCCTCAAGCGTTACTTTGATGTTTCAAACGAGTTCATTTTACAGCTACTTCGTACTGTAACATCTTATTTCCGATCATGAGCATAACGGTTTACTCAGAAATGATTGAAAACTAGAACTACGATTTATATAAACACGCGCAAACTCTAATGAGGTAGGCATAGTACCTCTAGCATGGGTATACCTACAGGTTGTGAGCTGCAGTAGTTTTAAGCGGATGAGGCGTTCGTGAATGTGTAACTATGTTACCAATTAAATTATATTCTTTTATATTCGGTTTGACTATTCCTGATATAACCGTGAACGAAGGATGGAATAGTAAGTTATTATTTGTAAGTAATATTTATGCAAACATTTTTTTATCATACGGCTACTGTTATACAGGGGAAATCCTAGTGTAGGGCCCGCTATTAACTTGTGTTAATTTTACTTTATTAAGGTAAATATTTTTTACTTTTACTTTACATATATATAAACAGCCTATATACGTCCCACTGCTGGGCACAGGCCTCCCCTCAATCAACCGGAGGGGGTATGGGGCATACTACACCACGCTGCTCCAATGCGGATTGGTGGAGGTGTTTTTATGGCTAATAGCCGGGACCAACGGCTACTTACTTCGACTACGACTTCGATTCCGGGCGACTTTTACTTTACTTTACTTTAACATACATAAACTCACGCTTATTTCCCACCGGAGTAAGCAGAGACTATAGAATTCCATTTGCTTCGATCCTGACACACTTCTCTTGCTTCCTCCACATTCGTCAATCGCTTCATACACGCACGCCGGTTCAGAGTAGATCGTATTGAACCGGTCGTATTGATCGTACTTTACTTTAAATAAAGATAATTTGCAGTACATAAACTCACGCCTATTTGCTAGCGGGGTAAGCGGAGACTAATGGAATTATATTTGCTTCCAAAGATGAATGAATATGATCTTCTTCTTCTTCTATCGTGTGGGTTGTGAGGTGGAATACCGACCTCATCAACCCTGGTGTCAGGGTTATTACTGAGCCGCCAAAGGCCCCTGACATGGCTCATGTAACGACTACATACTTACATCAGCAAGTAGTAACCGGGACCAACGGCTTAACGTGCCTTCCGAAGCACGGATCATCTTACTTTCGGACAATCTGGTGATCAGCCAGTAATGTGTAACGACTCCCGTGGTCTAGTGGTTGAGCGTTGGGCTCACGATCTGGAGGTCCTGGGTTCGATTCTCGGTGGGGACATATCACAAAAATCACTTTGTGGTCCCTAGTTTGGTTAGGACATTACTGGCTGATGAATATGATGAGTCCCCGATATCGCTGTTCGGAGCACGCGAGAGTTACGTCGTGGTTGTGGTGTCGCGGGTTCGAATCACGTGTAAGCAAAAAACATAATGAGCTGATTTTTATATTGAACAAAAACTGACATTTTAAAAAACAATAGAATATACTGAAAAAAATCGTGGCTGACTTTTCTGACATATCTGTAATTTTTCGCTAAAGTGTTTTGTGTCTTATTGACAATTGCAAAAGGTGCAAAATAGTTTCGCCAAAGATTGCAGATACGTCAGTTCGCGAAATCAGCGACGAAATGACAAGTACTTATATTATATAAAAAAAAAAACTTAGGACGACCAAGGAGGCTGTCATTAACACACGGCTAGGCTTCTAAACCACTGAATTCTCATGTGGGGTCCAGGAATTATGCCGCTGGTGAGGAGTGGGTATATTTCATGATAAAGAACCATCTTCATGTACGTAACTATTATACAATCTGTTTGTTTCTTTAACTCGTTTCGTTTACTATACCTAAACGAAACGTTTTCTTGTTTACTATTCTGTCTACCCCTTCGGGGTTACAGGTGGGAAGCTTTTTTCGTTGTTATATTTAAGATGAAGAATATGACGCACCTTAAGGTGACTTCGTAATTTAAAAATTCCCATCACTGCACTGTATTTATAACTTTAAACGTCCCATCTTGATATAAACTCCAAATTAAATTACATTAAATTTAAGTGATGGTAGGTTTAGAGTTATTTAGATATAATTTAATTTAATTTGACGTTCAAAAACTTATAAGTCTGTTAAGTAATTTAATTTTAAAATAAATAGCTTTGAATTTATAATTTTCGAATTTTAAAATCTCGAAACTTTTTCAGATTAATTTTGCTTAAAAAGTATGAAGCTTTTAGGTAGGTTACTGCTAAAATTAATGAGTAATACCCGCGGCGAGCGAAAGTGCAATAATAATTTTAATAACGATATGAAACAGTAATGAAGAAAAATTGGCTTTTGTTAGGGTTCCGTAGTCAAATGCGAAAATACGGAACCCTTATACACTCATCATGTCTGTCTGTCTGTCCGTCCGTATGTCACAGCCACTTTTTTCTGAAACTATATTGTTGAAACTTTAGTGGCATCGTAACGAAAACTTTGATGATGATTCAGACCATGATTCTGAGTTGACATAAAGTGGAATTTTCCGTCGCAAAAGTATGGAACAGAAAATAATGTAAAAAATACTCTAAATTTTCATGATTTTCCTGACCGGAAATTCCACTTGATATCAAATCAAAATCATCCCCATGATTATTTGTTACGGCGTCACTACATCCTGTATAATAAAGGCGTTTATTTGAAAAATAATGCAGTTATTTTGTATTGTAGTTTAAAATGGACGAAACATTTCGAGTTTAAAATTAAAATCTTTTCAGTGGCAACTCTTTAATTTTAACGAGATGCAATATCCAATTGCGTAGTTTTTATTTCCATAATAGATTTTACTAACGACAGCTAGAATTCAATTCGTATCTGAGAATTTTCTCATTTGCATACTTGTTATATTCTATTCATTCGCTGACTTTGAACTTTGAAGTGAAACTGTTTAGGACTGAGGCAGTTTTTGGAAAATCAACCTCCTTACCTCCATCATCTTTCGAGCGTTAGGTATTCCTTTGCCACAGTGTCCGCTTTCCTAACCTGAAGATATGAAAGATCATGTTCCAACCCGCCAAAGGAAAACTGGCCCTATACAGAATAGGTTACATACAGACGCAAAATTTACAGAGTAGACATTTCATTAAGTCTTCTGGCCCTGCTGCGGAATGTAAAATTCGCCCAACAAATAAATAGAATGTTATTTTAACATTTCGTTCTGGAATTCTAACAAATTAATGTTCATAATTCCGTCAATCCGACGTTGTATTCCAGCGATCTCATTCCTCGAATTGCTGGAACATCCGCAGAAGTCAGCCATTATTAAAGTTTGAAATGTTTATACATCCGAGAGCAATATTTTATTTGATCAAATTAATAAAATCTCGTTAGAAAATTTGAGACAAGGTTTATTTTAAAAAAAAAAAAAAAAGTAAAAATTCATTTATTTATAAAAGATATTTGCACAAAACTAAACAATTACAAACTTCAATTTTATAGTAATTTATACTCTAGATTAGTATTTGCACAAACTAATTTTTAGACTCCAATCTCCAAACTAGGCAATGCCTGTATTTTGGAAATTGGCGTTCGACCACAATTGGTGATTTGCTAATAAGAGTAAAATTGTCACGTAAGTAATTTACAAAATTATAGTAACATAGAAGGTTTAGTGCTGTGCAGTGAGAAAGGAAAAGGGAAGTTTCGTAGTGGGGTTGGGGTTGTTATTGTGCAAGTGTTGTGTGTGTGTGGTTTTAGGATGTCGTATGAGGTCTCGGGTCGTACGGTTTCGTGTCGTTGCCCAACATAACATAAGCTCACGACTATATTCACAATTGGGCTGCTCAGAGGTCCATGGCAAGATGACCTGAGTAGGTTACTAAACCTGCCGTTATCCCTTAGGTATAGGTGTTGATTTCGGTGGCCATATTTTATTTTATTCTGACGGCTGTAAAAATGTTGTCGTCCTCTTCTTACGATACGTGCAAGAACGAGACAGCTAGCTTCGAACTGTCAAATTCAGTTAGTGTCTGAAAAAACAAGCACAATTTCACTAGGCCCACACATTCATTGACAGTGTTCGGCTCTTGTTTGTGTGGACTAAATGGTGGATGGTAGTAGTAGATGGTGAGAGGTCGAGGGTTCTACTTCCAAGTGCAAAACACCAGTTTGTTCCTTGTCACTATTTATTTATATTTTTATAATTGTTAAATACAAAATATGTTTATTTTACGTTATCGAATGTTAGTAGGCCGCTCGATTCTATTATTGTAAAAAATAAGGAATTGGACCTCACGGATACTGCTGTATTTTTGGGAATTACTTTGGACGCTAAGTTGCAATGGAGTCCTCATATTGATAAGTTGTCCAAAAGGCTCAGCTCAGCAGCATTCGCGGTCAAAAAAATTCGTTTAATAACCGATGTAGAAACCGCGCGATTAGTTTATTTTGCCTACTTCCACAGTCTAATGTCGTACGGCATCTTGCTGTGGGGTCATGCTGCAGATGTGAACAGCATTTTTGTTCTGCAAAAGCGGGCCATTCGGGCGATTTACAAATTGGGACCCAAGATGTCACTTAGAAATAAATTTAAAGAAATTAATATTTTAACTATGGCATCACAATATATCTTTGAAAACTTAATATATGAAAAAAAAACATATAGGATTATTTGCAAAAAATAGCGATCGGCACATTGTTAATACCCGGAATAAAAATAAACTTGCTTTACAAGTCAGTCGATTACATAAGATTACTAAATCTTTTAAGGGGCAATGTATACGTTTTTACAATAAGATTCCCATTGACATTCAGAATTTGCCTTTCAACTGCTTTAAGAAAGTAGTTAAACAAAAACTTTACAAAAAAGGTTATTATAAAGTTAGTGATTATTTAGAAGATATGAATGCATGGGATTAACTGTCTGAGAACTGATATTAGGCAGCTAAATTACTCAATTGTATATCAATATTTTATGTTTATTTTTATTTTTTTTAAAAGAACGTCTAGGGCCCTGTGCCGAGGTTTTTCTTGCAGCTTCTTTTCCCCGGCTATACAGGTTGTGAGAAGCTGCAGTAGTTTTAGGCGGATGAGACGTTCGTTATGTAAAAATTGACGATTCAAAGTGTAACTATGTTACCTACTGAATAAAGATATTTTTGAATTTGAATTTGAATTTGAATACACTTTCACGAGAGTCGTCGGCTATTCAATTCGGTGCAATATTGCCATGTAAAAATATTCTTATAAATATTTTATACTTGTGTTGCCAGCAACAGATTGGATTGGTTTCAAAGCATTAATTATCCGACCGAGGCGTAACAAAAATTAGGGTTATGAGTTTG
The DNA here is from genome assembly GCF_024362695.1 of Pectinophora gossypiella. Classification (NCBI taxonomy): domain Eukaryota; kingdom Metazoa; phylum Arthropoda; class Insecta; order Lepidoptera; family Gelechiidae; genus Pectinophora; species Pectinophora gossypiella. The sequence goes on from NW_026063285.1 coordinate 96,875, forward strand.
ATTTATACTTCTTAGATAGATGAGTAGATATGATGCATGAGATTGCTGTGTCCAGTAGTGCGACGTATTAAACACGGCTATTTATGATTTTATATACTTAAGTATAGTATAATTTATACTAGTTTCTGAACGTATTAAGACTTTTAATTTATATCGTTACTAAATAGTTTATGGTTCGAATACCTATAGTGCGATAATAACAATATTTACATCATCAATTTAAAGTTAGCAATAATTTGCGGTTCAAATAAATATTTGTGCAACGCATTCGAGATCTGGATAATGTAGTGGTGGTAGAAATTATTAAGTCTCTTTTGTTCTTAGAGTGCAGTATTTCGAAATAATTATCTTTGTCAAAATGAGTTCCCCCAGGATTTTAGAATATACATAGTCTTGGCTAAGAATCTTCTTCTATCGTGTGCATGATGATGTTGATTATAAAACTGGTGGCAGGGTAATTATTATGCCGCCATAGGCCCCTGACATGACTCATGTAGCGACTACGTACTTAAATCAGCAAGTAGTAACCGGGACCAACGGCTTAACGTGCCTTCCGAATCACGGATCATCTTACTTTCGGACAATCTGGTGATCAGCCTGTAATTTCCTAACCAAACTAAGGATCACAAAGTGATTTTTGTGATATGTCCCCACCGGGATTCGAACCCGGGGCCTCCGGATCGTGAGCCCAATGTTCAACAACTGGACCACGGAGGCCGTGTATATTCTAATGATATTGCGTATCTAGATAATCATGAAGCGCGGATGATATTACTTTCGGACAATCGGGTGATCGGCCTGGGCCCGGGTTCAGAGTTAGATCGTGGGCCTAACGCTCAACCACTGAAGCAGTTTTGGCTAAGAGTGCCTTACGATGCATTGTGCGTCCGTTACGACTCCCGAGCGGTAAAGGTGACGTTTTGTATGATAAATCACAACCATATGACACATACAAATCATTGCTTTGTTCAAAAGATTAATTAAATTGTGTGCTCACATGCCCGGTGGGTGCGAAGATCTTTTCCAATAAGATTGGCTATATAAGCATGAAAGTCGGAGTTGAAGCAGTCGCCACAGCCTAAATCGGCTGGATTACATCATCATCATCATCATCAGTTCAAAAGATAGTCCATTGCGATGACGTAACTTCGCGGTGACGATCGTATATCTTCTCTCTTCAACGTGTCACGCCATTTTATTTTTTATATTTTTTTATCTCATTATTTTGACTTCACATTTGTCACAATATTCACCACCACCGGCATTTTAATGAGAGCTACAGACGTGGGTTCAAGCGTATTGGAATATTATTTTTTTAGTGAAAACAGCATCTGATCTTCTATCGTGTGGGTTGTGAGGCGGATTACCAACATCATCAACCCTGGTCTCAGGGTTACTATTGACCCGCCAAAGCTGGCATGGCTTATGTAACGACTACATACATACATCAGTAAGTAGTAACCGGGACTAACGGCTTAACGTGCCTTCTGTAGCACGGATCGTCTTACTTTCGGACAATCAGGTGATCAGCCTGTAATGTCCTAACCAAACGTCCTGACCGACATTCGAACCCAGGACCTTCGGATATTTGACATGAGTCATGTCAGGGGCCTTTGGCGGCTCAGTAATAACCCTGACACCAGGGTTGATGGGGTTGGTATTCCACTTCACAACCCACACAATAAGAAGGATAGTTTCTTCTTGCTCCGATTAGGTAGTATTTTTAACCTGAACTCCACATAAATAGAAGAGCGTTGTTATATTCTGAGCGGATTGTTTGTCAGTCCGTCTGTTAATATACTAACGAATTGACGTGCCTTCGTCTTTGAGAATTATTGTCTTGGTTTGGTTTAACCTTCGAAGATGGTTATAGTTTTGGATGGCGAAACAATGATTTTTTATCATCATCATCATAAATGATTATAAATTCGTTAAATTTTTATTTAGTTATATCAATAAGACTATGGTATTTAATTTACATCAATTCGTACTTTATACAAGATAAAAATATAAATTTATAAACTTAAACCCGACTATGGAAAACGACTCAGAATTCGTTACGATGTCAATAACAATCTGTATACATAGCGGTCAAACACATAACCCTTCTTTTTGCTTCGCCTCAGTCGGGTGAAAAGACGAACATAATACATAACATAAACAGCGTTATGAATCCCACTGCTGGGCACAGGCCTCCCCAACCAACCGGAGAGGGTATGGAACATAAAAGCATAATCCACCACGTTGCTACTTCTCTTACTTCCTCCACATTCATTAATCGTTTCATAGCTTTTATAAGGTCATCTCCAATTTGAGCAATTCTCTGTAAGCATTCCTTCCACCTATGACAATTGAAAACGTAACTCATAACTTCTTGTTGCAGCCCAATAACCAGAGCATGAGGTAACACAACGTCGATGCGTTCAAGGACGCTGCGCGGGCGGCTGCGGCGGCGGCCCGGCGGCTGACATGCGTCGCTCGCGTCCTGCGTGGAGCCATGCCGCGGCGCAAGCGGCGCGTGGCGTCGCGCCTGCGCGCCTGTCTGCGGCAGCTGGGAGCCTTCCTGTTCAGCAACGTCGGCGTCGTCGTGCTCGTCGTCGGGTATACCATCGCTGGTGAGACAGCCTCAAAAAATCATCACTAATTGAAGAGTCACGCTCTTGTCGGTATAGCATTTTCCATTCTTGTCTCATCATCAGCCCATTAACGTCCCCACTTCTGGGGCACGGGCCTTGCCTATGGATGGATAGGGAGATCGGGCCTTAAACCACCACGCGGGCCAGTGCGGATTGGCGGTTATTAACGATTACTAATGCAGCCGGGACCAACGGCTTAACGTGCCTTCCAAAGCACGGAGGAGCTCGAGATGAACTTATATATATTTTTTGTGGTCACCCATCCTATGATCATTTGCGAAAGTTGCTTAACTTCAACAATCGCAGACCGAGCGCGTTTACCGCTGCGCCACCGAGCTCCTCCATTCTTGTCTATCAAAGACCAATTCCTTCACTTCCTTATAAGACACGACGTTCACCTTCTCTTTAATATGCAAGCTCTTCTTGGTCTCCCCTTCCTCTCTTTCCTTGTAGCTTCTCTTCTCTTGCCTTCTATGATGCTTTTTTATGAGCCTACTCACAAAAAAATGTCTTTAAAATACATTACATACGATGTGATGATAATGTGAGTTGTTACTGTGTGTGGCGTCCTTTTATAATAATCAATTGGGGTAGTCGGTACATCCATCTCAAGATGAACTAAGTACCCATGCCTCAGATTTCTATTAGACCAACGTGATAGGTGGCTAGTCGTATCGCCGTCTATAATGGTCGAGCCAACTGTGTGATTGCACATAAGATAAATAAATAACTCATTGGTGTATGTCGAATTATATTCGAATGATATTACTTATCTACCCTGACACCAGGGTAGATGAGGTTGGTCGTTCACCTCACAACCCACACGATAGAAGAAAATTACGTAAGTATCTAGATAATCATGAATACCAAATCTTTCCAGGGTAAGGGCATAAAAGAACTTTCTTTTTGACGTGACTTGGGTTATTTCAAAGATGTCAAAGTCATGACAAAAATAAATAAGTACGATATTCTGAAAAATAGATCTGAAGGTGACAAAAAACGTTTCCTTTTCCTATTCAACTTATTTATGAATTTCAATAAACAAAAATGTATAATACCTGCGACATTTTACACGATTTTCTATGACGTCTCAGGTTGCTTTTTCATACAAATTCCATAGTAATGACGTTTAGTATAAAGTAACTGATTTGGCTAGTTGGAAACTACCCTACTGTAGATTTACCCGAGGAGCGCGAACCTAGTCTGAGTCGATTACTTATATTTGGAAACATTGGATTATGATAGCTGTGTATAAGGCGACAGAAGTCCTAGTATGGCTTTGTAATAGACTACTCTAGACTACTTGCGTCAGACAGAGTACTGCGGGGCGGAAGGCAAGAGGGAAACCACTGCCCTAATTTTCCATAAAAAAGTAGCATGGAAAATGCTGCACCGACAAGAGCGTGGCTCTTAAATTGATGATGATAAGGCGAAGGTTGTAGGTAGGACTGGCAGAGGGAGACCTAAAAGAACGTACATTGACTAAAAGGTTAAGTACGGTCTACTATGAACCGGCGCGCGTGTTAAAACGATTGATGAATGTGGAGGAAGCAAGAGCAGTATGTAACGATTAAAGCAAATGGAATTCCATGATCTCTTTTATCCCAGTGGGAAATAGGCATGAGTTTATGTGTGTATTAACAATATCATTATATTTTAAAAAAATAGTGATTTTATTTAAAATAATAAATATAATAAATAAAAAATATAATAATGTAAAATTGTATGGTTAATAAATAAATAAATAAAATCATTTTATATTTTTTTTTTATTTGTACTTAAATAAATAAAATCATTAACCATTAAATTTCAAGAGTTATTTATTTATTATATTTATTTATATACATTAATTTATTTATAAATAAATAAATAAAATATAATTTACGTGTTGGAAATTGATCAAATATCATTAATACATTTCAAAACTTAATCGCAGCTCCGGTTCATTTTAGTAAGTACATTGCAATATTCAGCTATAATTTCTAACAGGGTATTAATTTAACATTCGCATCGTCGATTCGGATATCGATAGCTATCCGCGTTATCTGAACTAGTTTCCCGAAATAGCGCTTAGATTCAATTTGTATCACGTGAATATTCTATTGTGAATTCATTGAAATCGAATTTAACCTGCTTTTTATTCAAAAGGATTAGTAAAACCTCTCTCGCTCGCACGGTATGATAGTTTTTTTTAAATTGATTCTATTTTAATACGTGATTGTAATAATTTAAATTAGCACTTAGCTAGCTATGAGGAGCTCGGTGGCGCAGCGGTAAACGCGCTCGGTCTGCGATTATTGAAGTTAAGCAACTTTCGCAAAGGGCCGGTCATAGGATGGGTGACCACAAAAAAAAAAAAAGTTTTCATCTCGTGCTCCTCCGTGCTTCGGAAGGCACGTTAAGCCGTTGGTCCCGGCTGCATTAGCAGTCGTTAATAACCACCAATCCGCACTGGGCCCGCGTGGTGGTTTTAGGCCCGATCTCCCTATCCATCCATAGGGATGGCCCGTGCCCCAGCAGTGGGGACGTTAATGGACTGGTGATGGTGATGACTTAGCTAACAAATAAAGAACATCCCTTTTGAGGTTATCAACATCTCTCTAGCATTATCCCGTTTTTCACAGGGTCCGCTTACCTAACCTTCCGATTTCATCCAATTTGACAGGTCGAGTTTTTTTTTACTGAAGCGTCTGTCTGGCCTTCCAACCCACGAAGGGAAAACCAGCCCAAAACAGGTTAGGTCACAAAATGCATTTCTCGGGAATGTGGGTTTCCTCACGATGTTTTCCTTCACCGCTGAGCACGTGATAAAAATTTATGATCCAAATATGAATTCGAAAGTTTAGACAATCATTGGTTTAGGCCTGTGCTGGATGCGAACCTGCGACCTCAAAGTGAGAGGCAAGCGTTTTGCCAACTGGGCTACCATGTCTCCAATCCTTTTTTAGAGGCTATCAATATTGTCTTTTCTTATTCAACAATAGAAAGAACAAGAAAGAAAGATACGTTATTCGAGATGTTTCCGGAACGTTCCACTCGATCGAGTCTTTTCATTTACTTGGTCTTTTTTTCCCCAATGACCTCAAAACCGAAATTGGGGCCACAGTGAATACATCAAAAGACCTCCAAAACCTGTCATTAGAAATGTAATTTAAAGTTATATTTTGTTGACGATTATAATTGTGGCACGATTAATTTATGTTTTGGCTCTTCATATATATGTCGGTCATTTAAATGTTAAGTGAAATGAATTATTGTAACGCCTTCTTATTTAATGTTTCTTTTGATTTAGATCGGTTTGAAAATAGAATGGGTGATATGAATAGTAGGAATATTGGAACGGCAGAGTGTTTGAAAATATTTAGGTTAAAAGAGTTCAATTTTCACGAGCTATGTATACACTTTGGTACCTTTTTTTTTTTTTTTTTTTGACGTGACTTATTGTAGATTTGCCGCAGATGGCATTAACTACTTGGCCGGACAAATGGGGAGCGCTGAAGGCTCTCACCCGGTACAACGTTTAAGACAACAGGCCTGAGGGTGCCCAGTTGGGCGCGAACCTCGGCTCAGGGCGTCGTCTGAGAGGAAAAATATTTGAAAGAATTAATCGACCCTAGTGGGTCGATAGCGATAAGCGCTGAATGAGGGAAATCGTCGACCACGCCGGCGGGGTCGGTATCGGGGTCCTGAAGTGTTTGGTGTCGCGAGCTGATTGGCTGCCTCTATGGCTAGGGTAATCGGGTCGTCGGGATCGTATATTACGTCCTTCGGACGCCGATACTTTTCAGTACCGTCCCTAAGCGGGATGTATTCGGAAGCCGCAACTACCAGGGGATTTGGGTGGTGCGGAGCAGAATCGAAAAACGTTTGGAAGCTAATTTGAGCCATTGGGCAATGGTTGGCAGACCTAGGTCAATGTGCAGATTTTCATTGCGAAGGAACCACGGAGCTCCCGTGGCTTTCCGCATGAAACGATTTTGTATTACCTGTAGACGGTGAATTTGAGAGGGGCTCGCGTGAGCGAAAACTACCCCTGCATAGGTCATGATCGGACGGATGAATTTGGTACCATGTCACATTATTTTTTTGACAAATTGAACTGTAAGTCTCACTAAATGCCAAATATGTTAGTGCGACAGAGTCCTAAAGTGGGTACATTATATTATTGCTCATGACTGTACTTAGTTAATTTTGCGATGGATGTTCCTCTGACTAGCCCGATTGGGAATGTAGTCGTGAATTTAGGTTATGGTTGGAAGAAGTGCTTACGTGGTATGATGGAAGGTGATCGGACTTGATAAATAATCCCTCACTATAGGTGACAGGATAAATAAACCAATCCTATTGGTTACTGCTACAGTCTTCGAAAAAAAAATCTATTTTCTCTATTTCAGGTGCATTCATGTTCCAAGCGATAGAAGGTGCGAGCGAGATGGAGCGAGTGAACAACATGGCGCGAGAAAGAGACAACACTGTTCAGTACTTGTGGCAGAATGTCACGCTTTTGTTTAATCCGCTCAATGAAACTGCTATGAAAGATAGGTGAGGGAATTTACATACATTTTACGTATCTAATCACATAATATAACTCCTAAGCTGCTAAGATCGGTTATGTCAGCCATATAAGAGCGCATCTTAGCCGCGGTAGATTGGAGACCTGGCGTCATGTCCGAATACGGCTGGAATGGATAATAATAGGAGGATAATATAACTCCTAAGCACACTAAGTATACAGGGTGTTAGTGACATCGTAACGAAAACTTTGAGGGATGAGTCAGACCATGATTCTGAGTCGATATCAAGTGGATTTTTCCGTCGCAAAAATCATGTATTTTTTTTAGTTTTTTAAAATTATTTTCAATTCTATACTTTTTCGACGGAAAATTCCACTTGATATTAACTCAGAATAATCAGGTGAATCATCCCTTAAAGTTTTCGTTACGATGTCACTAACACGATGTGCCGAGAGTAAACCAGTGGCACTACCAGTGGAATACGTCTATCACGCATTATTTAAATGGAATAAAAAAAACTATTTCATATGAAACAAAAAACAAAACAGCTTCCGTGGTCTAGATCTTAGAGCGTTAGGCTCGCGATTTGGAGGTCCGGGTTCGATTCCCGATGGGGACATTGTCAAAATCACTTTGTGAGACTATCCTTTGTTTGGTAAGGACTTTTCAGGCTTGAATCACCTGTTTGTAGTAAGCAAGATGATTCCGTGCTTCGGAGGTCACGTTAAGCCATTGGTCCCGGCTATTAGCCGTAAATACACCTCCACCAACCCGTATTGGAACAGCGTGGTTGAGTATGCTCCATACCCCCTCCGGTTGATTGAGGAGAGGCCTGTGCCCAGCAGTGGGACGTATATAGGCTATTTATGTTATGTTTATGTTTATATGAAACAAAAAAAGATCTGACGGTACCCGACTATTTTTTGCTAACTGTACGTACAATTAAATACATTTCGTCCACTGGGATCCCCTAACCCGATCCCCCAGGGGATCCCCGTGAACTCATCTGTTCATCAGTATCCCCTTTAAACAAAAGTACATAAAGTTAAATATGCAGAAAGTACTTATACATGAAACATCAAAAATATAGGACAAAATATCCGAAAAATTAAAATAAGAACTGTGATGGGCGACCAATACGTACAACATAATATTATTATTTATATTCATGATTCAATAAATTCACTTTCATATCTCTACATTACATGCGTACTCAACACATATAAACGTCGCCCGAAGTCCTTGTACTGAAAATAATATCGTAAATACGTTGCAACGGTGTATTGGCAATAATTTTCCATACAAACGATCAGATATGGGATATTTGTTATTTATTGCCCAATCCGGGTAGGACAAAAGGCATCTCGCGTGTTTGAAGCAGTTTTAGTGATGTAAATAGGAGATTTTTCGTCGCTTTTTGTTTTTACACTCGAATAATAGTTGCAAGTTCTGGTCCAATAGTCGTTCAATTCGTATTGTATTTAAGTAGCACATAAATCCACTTTTTTCTTGCTATTATTCTCATGTTTCGCAGAAAAATAAGTTACATAACGCTTGTTTCGTAAGTTTTATAATTTATATTTTACTAGTTAGTCTATGTAGCTAAAATAAAAAAAAAATAAACTTGCTAATTACGAACTTAACTAAAATCTAGAGATTTTTTTGTTACACTTGAACGATCTTGACTCATCGTCTGTACCTTTAAGTTTGAGGTAATTATAGTTTCTAATTTCATTTCTAATATAGGGTAGGGTAACTAAATGAACCCCACACGAGATAATTGAATTAAACGCGACTCGAATTTATAAATTAACAACGCGAGTTGACACTAGTCTAATGTCCTAAACGCGAAAAGTTCCTAACGTGAAATATCCTTAACGCTAAATGTCCTAAACAGGAAATGTTCTCAATACATTATGTCCTGAATATGAAACGTCCCAATAAAACAAAAAATCAAGTGTGGGTAAACCGGTGTAGCTCGAGTTCCTTACAGATTTTTTTTTCTTTTTTACCTTTGATGGGTTTGCTCTTGGCCCCAGACTTGCCCGAAGGCATTGACGAAGCCTTAGATGGAGTTCGCCCAGAAGGTGCCTGTTCACTCTGGCCTTGAAAGCACCCGGGTTATATGCATTCGGAAATACAGAAGATGGCACTTCTTAGTAAATAAAGATTCTCATGAATTTGATTTAGGTTAGGGTCTTATTAGTCACTATGGTTCTGTAGTACATCGGCTTGGTTCTCAAACGGGAAACGCCGCCGGTTCAAACCGGACTTGCACCACCGAGTTATTAATTTATTTTAAGCGCAATTTTCACTTACACAGTTGGCTCGACCGTTATAGACGGCGATACGACTCACCACCTGTCACGTTGGTCTAACAGAAAGCTCGGTCAGGTGTGGGTACTTAGTTCATCTTGTCATAGATTACCTTATGTGATTTAAGTTAAAATATTGGTTTTAGGCATTAATAGTTTTAGGTCATTTGGCGTCGAGAGAGTTACATCACTACGTTCTGTTTGGCAAACAATGTTCGTTTGCCGATGGATCCTGTAATGTCTCCGCTTATTTGCCGACATTTCGATGTATATTCCGAAGACTTTGATCCCGAATGTCGCGACATTTTGTAATTTTGCTACGTATTGACGTTTACTGACTAATGTACCGTTCATGCGTTACTCATCGTGGAAGTCTTCCTTTCTTTCAAATGTAGTTTTTAGAAGTTACCTGGTTATTGTTTTTTATTTATTGAAAAACAAATAAGGGGCGTTTTAGTGTGGAATCCTGAGGGCTCTGTAAGATTCTCCCATTTTGATACGACGACTGAAGCTACACATCTCTGCTACCCGTTTCATCCAATAACATATGGGTATATTGTATTTATTTGCAATATAAAAGTTTGTAATTAATACTTGATATGCTACAGGGTGTTAGTGACACCGTAAGGAATATTGAGGGGGATGATTCAGACCATGATCCTGAGTTGATATCAAGTGGAATTATTTTCAGTTCCATGCTTTTGCGACGAAAAATTTCACTTAATATTAACTCAGAATCCGTTACGATGTCACTTACACCCCGTATAATTTGATGTAACGTAATTTGATTGAATGCAATGTAATTGTGATTTTTAAATTTGTATTTGAAAAGTAATTTTTGTTTTATCATTGTTTGTTTAAGGATAAGTAAAGAGCTCCACGTGTACCAAAGCAAGATCGTGTTCGCTGTCCGGCACGGTTGGGACGGAGGCCGCTCCAGCCGGCAATGGAGCTTCTCCTCCGCCTTCCTCTACTCCCTCACTGTCATCACTACTATAGGTTGCTATATCTTTTATTCTTGTACATACATGTTATGTTACTGTAAAATCCCGAACATCACTGGTCCTGTGTCACATCGGACCCCGGCACTGAACTTGCACCAATGAGTTATTAATATATCTTAAGTGCAGTTTCACAGTCTGCGTGTGTTTATTCCTGTATTCCAGAATAGTTTTTTTGAAGCTGTTAATACACCAGAAAAGCTTCGTCCGAAGGACGTAATATACAATCCTGACGACTCTAGCCATAGAGGAGGCCAAAAAGTCGCGACACCAAACACTTCAGGACCCCGATACCGACCCCGCCGGTCGACGATTTCCTTCAACCAGCCCTTATCGTTATGGACCCTCTAGGGTCGATTAATTCTTTCAAATATTTTTCCTCTCAGACCTGTTGTCTCAAACGTTGTACCGGGTGAGAGCCTTCAGCGCTCCCCATTTGTCGGGCTAAGTAGTTAATGCCATCTGCGGCAAATCTACAATAAGTCACGTCAAAAAAAAAAACAGCCTAGTTGAAACCTTGTCGTGGTGCCCCACTGCAGCGCAAAGGTTTCGCTTCTTCTCTCCCACTCTTCCTTATTCCCTCCTGTTATAATATGACATTGTAAAGCCATTTTGCTTTTGCTTCCAGGTTACGGTCATCTGTCTCCGCGGACGAGTTGGGGCAAAATCTCCACCATCTTCTACGCACTCCTCGGGATGCCGTTGTTTCTGCTCTACCTCACTAATGTTGGTAAGATTTTTAATTTACCTTACTTGTGATATTTATTATCTTCCAACTTCGATCATAATATTGGTACATGCATTGTTGCCGCCTAAAAGAGGCGTTATAGCAGCAATGCGTCGCGTTTTTATAGTTATCTTAGATTAAACAGACGACATTTTTTCGAAATACTTGAAGTGACAGTATACTTTAATGTTTTCTCATTGACACATATATAAACTAAACTAACTAAGCAGAGACTAAGGAATTCCATTTACTTCGACCATGATATACTTCTCTTGCTTCCTACACATTCATCAATCGTTTCATAATGATGATAATGATAATTTATTTGATAACATTCGTAACAGGTCATATTAGTTCACAACCTATCATAAGTAGGTATTTATTACAATTATTCTATTACCTATTCCAACGTCAACGTAATAAACCATTACAAGTAATAATTTATTTGAAACGCTAAAATAAATTGTATTTTATATATTTATTTTATATTTATTTTATATATTAAAATAATTACGTTAATTCTTTAGTAAAAAAATAAAAATAATAAATTGTATAATTATGTAATATGTAAAATACACGCACGCCGGTTTTCTCATTGAGTTGCAAGTTGACATTCTGGGTTGAGTTACGTCCCCCTACTCGGAACAGGCCGTCCATCGGACGAGATACAGCGTATTTCATAAACGTTCTACTGCGGTTTAGTAGTAAAAAAATAAAAATAAAAATTGTATTTTCGTAGGTGAGCTGTTGGCGCGGTGGTTCAAATGTATCTATGCACTAGTATGCCTCTGTAGAGGGTGCCCTGGATTCTCAAGAAGAAGGATTGCCAGACTTCGTACTCAGGTATGCTCTTCCTTAGTTGAAACCAATATCGAAACCCATTACCAATTTACTGTCGGGTTGCATTTGATCACTATCCACCTTATTTATATTACAAAACGAAGATTAGAATTAGAATTAGTACCAGGTTTAAAAAATAGGCGGAAGTAGGAAAATGTCCCGCGGTTGCAGCGCTAGTGTCGCAAATTCGACATATAATTATTATGACTGGCCTTGACATTGACAAATGAAACTATTCATTACAACTGAAGGACTTCTTTCGTGGCGCAGACTATACTTTAAACATGGTATTATTTACAAGACATATACTTGGTTACTTCTTGGCTTACTTCTTACTTCATCTTGTACTTATGTTTTTTTAGATCCAAGGCATGTGTGGGCTGTTAAGAATGCTGTAACTTGTTTATTTATAGTCTCTGAACAAGATATTGCTGAACAAAAATCATACAAAACTTTTGCATAGAATTAGTTTGTCGATATGATAAAAAAAATGTATTTTGGTTTCAGTTAGATATTAGTGAAGCAGAGAGCATAGAGCGGCCGGAACATTGGAGGGAGCGGCATGACTGGGACACGTTCTGCAGACATCCAGACTTGAGGCATATGGACTATTATCCAGAGTTCTACGCTCCAGGCAGATTCCCATCAAGGCCGAGATTCCCCACAGAAAGAATTCCCTTGGAAAGAATCCCGGAGAGGGCAGAAAGAATACCCGACTTCGAATCTGCGGGTACCCCACCACACAGATATTTTCAAAGGTAATTTTCCTTCAACTCATTTACTGAGCAATCTATCATTCTCGTGATTGATGGAGGGCCCGAGATTGTGAAGAAAAGAGTATTATTTCAAAGTGACATGGGTAAGTCAATGAAATGTGTTTTATTCATTCCCCTCAAAATTTTTGTTGGATGGAAATTCAGCTCCAAGCAGGAAGAATTAATTTCACGCCCGTCTGTGTAAAAATGGAATTCATTTTCATTTAGAGTACTTTACGGGATTGGTAACATGACGTAAAACAAGCAGCCTTTTATGACGTCACAGCTGGGCACAGCTCCTCTAAGCAATAGATGGGGGTAGGTGCGGAGCATATTGGGTAGTTTCCTAGGTCAAAAATAAATTCTGATTACTAAATAAAGATAGATCTAAAGGTTGTTATAAGTTTACGCGGTTATTATCATAATTAAAACACATAATAACGGGTTCTTACCGCGTTTAAATGGGGATATGAGACTCCCGATATTTCGAAAAGAGGCTATTGAAATCAGAAAACATAATAATTTTAACAAGGAAGACGGGTTCAAATTATCGACCATGTGGAATCCAGTAGTAGGTGTTGTAAAAAGCTTAAAACGGCCTAATGTGGTGAAAAAACGTGAGGACACAGTGAGTGCGGTTTGTCGTAGTGAGTTTGGTGCGAGTTCAGATGGTTCCGAACATTCCGATTTGAAAAACATAAACAAGCGGCAAAGAAAGAGGGTAGACAGATATGTCTGCCCGTAGAAAAAAAAAATAGGGATCTACCTACTCCACTCCAATCTCATCAGTCATCCCGTGATCATGGCACTTGCAACAGTGTCGAAATATCGGGAGTCTCATATCCCCATTTAAACGCGGTAAGAACCCGTTATTATGTGTTTTAATTAAGATCTAAAGGTGACAAAAAACGTTTTCTTTTTTCTATTTAACTTATTTATGAATTTTAATAACGAATAATGTAATAATAAGTGCGACAATTTGTTACGTTTATCTATGACGCCACATGCTGCTTTTTCATACAAATTCCATAGTAACTGATTTGACTAGACAGCCATCTATTCTTCGTGCCGTGGTCGAGTTATGATGACCGGAATTCTCCAACGCGCGGCCAATGCCTTGGGCAAGTGGTTTCGCAAATGGAGAATCGAGGTAAACCCGGAGCAAAGTGCAGCGGTGTACTTTTCAAAGGGCTATTATAACACGCCACGGTCACGCCGTCAACTTAAAGTCATCACGATGTTCGGCAAGCCGATCCCTTGGGAGGAGCAAGTCAAATATCTTGGCGTAGTTTTAGATATATGTCTTACTTTGAAGGCCCATAACAAACGTGACCGCGCCGGCGGTGTCGGTATCGGGGTTCTAATGTTTCCGTTAGTAAAAAAGCGCAAAACTTGTGTAAAAAGAGCTTTTCCTAGCCTTTAGGCAGATAACACTAGACTACAATAAAGAACAATTAAATAAAAGAATAGCAGGCAGTATATGTAATCCGTGTCTGTGGTGTCCTAAAAAATAAATGATTCTTTCTTTCATTCAGTGTCCTTACTATTAAAGAGTATTTAGTACAACGGGAATACTTCCGGTACCTACATGACCTACTATAATTCATCATCATCATCATCAGCCCATTAACGTCCCCACTGCTGGGGCACGGGCCTTCCTTATGGATGGATAGGGAGATTGGGCCTTAAACCATCACGCGGGCCCAGTGCGGATTGATGGTTATTAACGACTGCTAATGCAGCCGGGACCAACGGCTTAACGTGCCTTTCGAAGCACGCATGCACCCATCCTATGTCCGGCCTTAGCGAAAGTTGCTTAACTTCAACAATCGCAGACCGAACGCGTTTACCGAGCTCCTCATCCTCCTGTACTACTATAATTAATCCTCATGTATTTACAGTCTATATAATTAATAAAGTAATTAGTTTAGCCGCATCCTATTAAGTAATAATATGTTATTACTTCCACATAATTAATCTCAAGTAGATGAAATTAATGGTCCGCTAAGATTAATTTTAATTATGTCTAGACCAATATCTTTACCTGTTGCTGTGGTCTAGATAATTATTTCGTGACCCTAGGTAATACAGTTTTTTTTCTACGTAAGTGTGGAGTACCTAAATACGTTTTATAATTGAAAGATGTCCTGTCGCCTGTATTACCTAGAGCTACTTCTCATATATACATTCATTCAAACACATACACGCAAACAAACCCTACAAATACGCTCACGCACGGGCGCACACACACGCACACACTTGAAAAAACACACTCAAGAATAAAACAAACCCTACAAAGACGCTCACACAGGGGCACACACACACACACACACACACACACACACACACACACACGCACAGTCAAGAGTACCTACCTATAATTTTATTTGATTGTCATTTGATTTTATTGTTTTTTACCTAAAGCTGCTATATATTTCTATTCAATGTCCTCTAGCCCTCAATTACTTACGCACAATATCCCAGGATGAGGAAACGGCTGAAAACCAGCGCTAGATGGCGCCATAGCATGGCTCCATCACAGCACAAGCTGAGCCATTTCCTTTTGCCCGTATTCGTAATATAATTACCTAGTTCTTATAGATAAATGTACACTGTTACTGGCAATAAATTTAGTCTTAATATTCAATTATTTCGTGTTAGTTAATTTTATCGTAACCGACGACGAGTTGCTATGTCTCTCAATAACGACTAAGAACATGAATTTATGTAAGTCCTACTACATATTTTTAGTTGAATCAGAATCAGAATCAGAATCATTTATTCAACGTAATTATCATGGATAAACTTGTTGAAGGTCAATGTAACATTTTGAATTTACGTCATTTCGCAAGGTGTTATGGCTGAGGAGAAGAAATGACAAGAAACTGCAACAGCAACACATCTTTTAAATCAATGAGGGTACATTACAAGTTATTTAATAACTAGAGGAACACATTTAATACCAGACATTTTTATCATTTAGGTACTCATTAATCTTATAATAAGCTTTTTTACATAAAGTAAGCTTCACGTGAGCTTTAAATTTATTCTCTGACAAATTTAAAATATTATCTGGTATTTTATTGTAAAAACGTATACATAACCCCAAAAAAGATGAATTTAATTTACTTAATCTAGAATTTTGAACAACAATTTTATTTGTTTTTAGTTGCTTAGAGAATACAAAATCATATAAGTCGTGTAGTTGCTTATCGATCTGGGATCAGAAATACCCGAAGGACAATACACCTACGATTCTGATGACCGGACTACACTATCCATAGAGACGGCCTACCAGCCGGCGGCCATCTGTCACTTTCACTGTCCATAACATTGTAGGGTATATAGGGGGTGAGATTTTTTAAGTGATATTGGGTTTGCCCTTGACACCATTCTGCCTCTTAATTAGAAATAACGAGCTTAAGAAGGCCTCCTTATATGACTCAAGTTTGAAGGGAACGAAGATGACGGTTAGTGCATTCTTCTCCTGTAGTTTTTGTGATCATCACCTCATGTACCAGGCAAACAGGCTACTCAAGGAGCTAGTTGATGCCGCAGCAGTACGCCGCTGCGCGCCCCGCATCTAGTGCGAACCGACGCGGGTGGAGGAAGTTTTACATAGCTTCATGCTTTTACCCCTAAAAGGGGTAGGCAGAGGTGTATAAATATAATAAACGCCACTCCTTTCCGCTAAGTATAAGTCTCATGTAATAAGTAAATCTTATTGCCATTAAACATTATTTCAAGTACCCGTATGTCATGTCTATGTACCAGGCGAGCAGACTACACAAGGAGTGCTTCGATGCCGCAACCGTACGCGAGTGCGCCCCCCCGCGCGCCCCGCGGCTGGTCGGAACCGGCACGGATGGACCAGGAAAGCAGCGAGTTCAGCTACGTCACCTTCGACGCTCAGACAATCACAGTGCCTATTAGCGTCTGCGTCGCTATTATGGTTGGGTAAGTTAATGGCATTAACTACTTGGCCAGACATATGGGGAGCTCTCTCAGCTGGGGGTAGGTGGGAGTACCTATGGCTGATGTGTTAAGAAGACAGAAGGCCTGGCCAAATAAAATAGTACATTGTTCAAGTTTCCGATTACTAACGAGGGTGTAGTTTGAGGTCCGAGGCATAGCTGAGGCCTTAATACACCCGATCTGTGAATCGAACTTTATCCTAACTGACACGTGGTGCATTAAACTGTAGTTTCCTACAGGGTAAATACCTAGCTAAAATTGTGTTTAGCGGAATAGAAATAAAAGGAAATAAAAATATGGGGGTATTAAATGGGGGTATTAAATTTATCGCTCAGCATTTTCAGCCATGTTCTGACATCAATATAGGTACATAATATTATAAATTCTCCTCAAAATCTAAATCTAAATAAAATTCTAAATTATTATTAAATTGTATAAATTATATTACTTACTTTAAAACATATCTTATTACTTACAGAACAAAACACTTATTAGTATTTTAACTTACTCGTATTTTAGAAAGCTTTACGCAATAGGTACTACTTAAAAAGATTTTTTTGAAATAATGAGTTTCTTTTACTCATGACTGAGCATAGTCAAAATAGAACGAAGGAAGTTTTTTCCTTTGCTAGAACATAAGCTTTTTTAAAAACCCTGTTCAGACAAGAAACGAGCTTTTGAAATTGCCTCTACATGAAGGAAATTACTTTGAGTCTTATGTGAAATCGATGCGATATAATATTGCGTCCTGAATTTATCTTTCGTTAAAATTCAGCCGTCGTCTTAAACCATTCGATATTTTGTTGATATACGTTATTTCATTTTTTTCTTCTTCTATCGTGTGGATTGTGAGATGGATTACCAACCCCATCAACCCTGGTGTTAGGGTTACTATTGAGCCGCCAAAGGCCCCTGACATCTGGCTCATGTAATGACTACTTACTTACGTCAGTAAGTAGTAACCGGGACCAACGCCTTAACGTGCCTTCCGAAGCACGGATCATCTTACTTTCATTCATTCATTCGTTCATTTTTGTTATTCGAGTACCTATAATATTTTATTTCGCTGTTACAACGATGCGACTTTTTAAGCTAAGAAAACGCTCAATGCAATCGGTCAATCTGGTAATTTCAGTCTGCAAGTCTTGCCAAACTGGGGATAGTCTCACAACTGTTTTCTTTTTAGACGAGTCTAAACTGGACCCGAAAACTGGGTCGTGAGCCCAAAGGTCAACTACTGGACTAAAGAGGCTGTTAATCATAATGACACTGTTAACCTATACAGACTAAGAGCACAAGTTGCCCGTCTGTCTGTCGAAAGAAATTAATGCAAGAGAGAAATCATTTTCTCTAAAGCAGGATACACGACTACCTACCTATAGAGGTACTTCTTCAGAAATTTTTGTCAGATAATTTTATTAATTTAGTATAAAAATACTTTACTTACTTCGGCCTTAAATTGACTCAGCATCCACGTTTCAGCACCGGGTAGGAGCCTTCAGCGCTCCCCATTTGTCCGGCCAAATATCGCGGCTCGACTTGGATCGAAGGCTTTGAACAATAGCCATATGATAGTTAAAAATAAAAGTCAATAAGGAATTTAAACTTCAGCATGACGCCCAGAGCCGAGGTTCGCGCCCAACTGGGCACCCTCAGGCCTGTTGTCTTTAAATGTGGAACCGGGTGAGAGCCTTCAGCGCTCCCCATTTGTCCGGCCAAGTAGTTAATGCCATCTGCGGCAAATTTACAATAAGTCATGTCAAAAGAAAAAAAAACTTCAGCTAGGTATTTGTGTAGGTAAATAATGATCATTTTTGTCATCAGGTATTTAATATTCGGGTCGATGATATTCGGGCTATGGGAGAAGTGGGACCAGCTGGACGGCGCGTACTTCTGCTTCATATCGCTAAGCAGGTAACTTCTTCTTATCGTGTCGATGGCAAACTAAATAGTATCGGCCAAAAACTTGGCAACAAGTATGGCGCTATCTGCAGCGCTCATCAGATCCTCCTGCGAGCAGGTGTTCGGGCACGCAGGACACGATGTAAGATGTTCCATCGTTTGGGGAATAGTGCCGCACTTGCACTTTAAGTCCGAGCCATCCAAGAAACCCCACCTGAACAAATTGTCCTTACAGGTAACTAACGATTACCTACTCGATTCGTAGAGGCGGTCTATTAGCTCTCGACAGCAAAGACTGAAACTTTGTCGAAGTCTTTTTACGCTGTCAGAGCCTTTGGAATGCTTATATCCGATTTCAAATAATATTAATAATGTTCTTTCCAACAATGATCGACTATTTATCTAATGAGTGACAGCTGACAACCACACGATTCATCTGAAATCCATCTTAGGACTACAAAAGGTTGCATTGATTTTTTCAAACTATGTGTCCCTAACATATACATATAAACATAAATTTAATAAAGTACAAACATATTATATTAGGACTATTCGCTATGTTTTTATGTATACATATATATAAGCTATATACATAGAAATATAGCGTTTCCGAGGCTATAGTCATATATGTCTGCACTTTATTAAATTTATGTTTTAAATGTATATGTCACCGTAAAATTGTAAATAACGTTAGATTATAATCTATCTCGCGAGATTGTGAACTGTCGAAAAATTGTGAATCGTATCATATTGCTTACAATTTAACGTATTATTTTTCGGTGGATTATAATTTATCGAAGTGAAACCGTCAAATTGTGATACGAAACGCACCTCGCGTGCTATACCATAGAGTTACAAAACTATTAGAGTGAGCATAATGTTAATTTGGGATTCTCTTAAAATGCATAAATGTTTTTGTCATAATTTTAATTATCGATAGATTATAATCTAACGTTATTTACAATTTTACGGTGACATATACTTACGATGGTAGTTATTTAAGTTTCCCTTTGAAATGCAAGTGGTTCACTCCACGATCGGAACACTTATCTTGATCGATGTGTGTGACGTCACTCTGTTATTTCCCGGGAGACGGGAACCCGGATCGAATGTCGACTTGAAATGTTCACCAAATTAGTTTACTTTGAAATAAAATACCGAAAATGTAAGTAAAAAATTTAACAAAATAGTAGTCTTTGCTCAGACGTCTTTTGTGTTATAATTGTTAGATGCCTTTACAACCAAACCAGGTTCTGTATTAGAATTAGGGAAAGAAATCCCAATCCGGGATCCCGATCTCGGGAGATCTCATGTAATTTTTTGGGATCAATTATAGTGTACCTACTACTTATATGTTATTGTGTATCTTATTGTTCCATATATACTCTTGGTTATTCATTAATAAATCAGTATTGATTCGGACTCCAGGCTTTCAATTGCTCTTTCCCTATATGGCGACCCTGCCTCGCCGTTGCGGGGAGTGTCATGTTACGCGAACTCGCGACGGATAGAATCGTTTATTGAAATATAGCGCAATAATATTTTAGAACTTTTACCTGCTGTGGATCAAGGATATAACATCATAATGGGAAAAGAACAGTCAAAACCGGTGCAGAGCAATTCTGATGGCAGGAGCAACACGTTCGCGACCCAGGTGGGCTACGAGAACAAGATGGAGGTCAACAGCACTTTAGTCTTGGGACATCTCGGCCAAATCAACATCTCTGTCATGATCTTCGTAACAATCATTGGAATAGCATTTCTACTCGTCTTCATCCGGTACCTCAACGCTTGTCTGAATAAGCGTATAGAGCAGAGAGCGCAAGCAATCACTTTCAGACGGAGGAACATCGAGGCAGAAAACGTGTAAGCGGAGTTGGATGTTACAACAGCAGGGGAGAGTCCAGTTGGAGTCCAGGAGGTGTCGATGTCCATAAGGAGAGACATTATGCGGAACTATAAATGTGTGAAATATAAGTGTGGTAAATAAAAATAATAAAGGACAAGTGCGCGTAAATTATAGAAGTGAAGTGCCGTATCCATTGAGCAGAGTTGGACACGTTGCGCGGGGACATCGATGCGTTAAAACGATGAGCGGATAT
The DNA here is from genome assembly GCF_024362695.1 of Pectinophora gossypiella. Classification (NCBI taxonomy): domain Eukaryota; kingdom Metazoa; phylum Arthropoda; class Insecta; order Lepidoptera; family Gelechiidae; genus Pectinophora; species Pectinophora gossypiella. Next base: position 117,642 of record NW_026063285.1, read on the forward strand.
TAGAGGTATATTAAGATCATGATAAAATTACAGTTTAAAAGTATAACCAGTGCTAGGAGAAAATAAACAAAGTTAATGCCTATATATAGTTTATATCAAAATAAGTAAGAAGATAGCTATCTATATATCATACCGTTATTATTAATATGCATCTTAGTTATTAATGGCGCTAGAATTGCGTACAATATATAAGGAGTTAAAAGGAATTAGAGAATATTTAATAAAAGAAGGAAAACGTAGATACATTAAAGGAAAAGCTGAGGCTAAGTTAAATGAAGCAAATTTAATTATAGAAAAATTAAGTAAATCAGTGGAAATATTCTCTAGTTTCATAACTGAAGGTAAATTAAGTAACGAAGATATATCTAAGGGTCAGGCTCTTATAGATAAGATAAATGCATTATATAATGAAATAAGGAATTTGTGTGTGAAACCTAGCACTAGTGATACTTCGGATAACGAGTCAGGAAGTGAGGGAACTGCAAATATGGCGTCATTTGATTTAAAAACTGCGGCAAACATGCTGCCAGTAATGAATGATGACGAACTCGTCACATTACAATTATTAGATGCCATTGAATTATATGATACTATGTTAAAGAACGAGGATAAAACCCATTTAATCAATTTTGTATTAAAAACAAGGTTATCTTATGGTGCTAAGTTGAGATTAAATGGAAATTACACGTCTGTAGAATCGTTACTGTGTGACATGCGGAGACATCTTTTGACTAAAAAGTCCGATACAGCTTTGCAAACACGTCTTCAAAGTGTCAGGCAGAATAATCGCTCAATTACCGATTTCGGAGCGGAGGTAGAGCGATTATTCGCCGATTTAACGATTTCTCAGGCAGATGGCAACTCGGAGAACTACAAAGTCCTAAAACCAATTAATGAGAGGAATGCTATAAAAAGGTTTTCAGACGGGCTACGCGATCAAAGGTTAAGCACCATTATAGCGGCCCGCAACTTCACGTCCTTGAAGGATGCCATCCGCACGGCGCAGGACGAGGAGATGTCTTCTCCGGCGCCAGCCGTGATGCACTACCGGAGAGGTAGGTCACAAGGACGAGGCCGCGGCGCGCGACCCTGCCGTGGGAATTACCAACGTGGACGTGGTTACCAACATAAACCAGGTAATTATCAACATCATAATAATTATAATTCGTCCCGAGGGAATTCGTTTCGTGGAAGCCATGCTCGTGGCAGAGGACAGCCTTATATGAATCGCAGGTCAAATCAGGTCAACGTCATAGATGAGCAACGTGAATCATTCACAGTAGACGTCGAAGATAGAAACCTGAATCAGTTTTTTCGAGCATGACCAATTATGTTATTGCAACAACATCAACTCAGTTCAGTTCAGCATATCTAATGTTACATTTAATTGGCTAATTGACACGGGTGCAACGCTCTCAGTTGTTAAGTATGAAACATTGCAACAAATGAGTCAATCGTATTACGAAGAGCGTATAGACATAAAAGGAATAGGTGGCAACTTGACATCGGAAGGCTACGTTTATTTAAAACTAAATTACAATGGCAGAGAATTTTTGCACAAATTTTATGTGTTCAAAAATTTGAGTTGTAACGGAAACGGTATTATAGGTCAGGATTTTTTGAGCAAATATAAATGCTTATTAGATTTTGAATTAAATACACTAACTTTGAATCATGGACAGCCAATAGTAATACCTTTGCGAATGGGTCGAGTTGGTTATAATAATTATTTATCAGTACCGCCAAGATGCGAAAAGATATATTACGTAAAAACTTTAGAAGAGGGAGATTGTGTGATGGAAAGCAGAGAGTTATGTGAGGGTGTGTTTCTAGCTGGAATGGTAGTATCAGTGCGAGATGGATTGATACCTATTAAAATTCTAAACACACGGGAAGAAGAAGTGAAATTAAGTTATTTTAATATTGATTTGGAATGTTTGGATAAGTATGAGTTGTGTACTTTTAAAAAAGATATCGTGAATGCGGAAAGAGTGAAAAAGTTGTTTTCGTTACTGGAACTAGGTCATTTGCAGGATTATGAAAGAAGCGAAATTGAGAAAATTTGCGCAAAATTTCCAGATGTATTTTATATTCCGGGCGATAAGTTAGGCTTTACTAATGTAGGTGTACAAAAAATACATCTGAAAGAAAATGCAACTCCTGTTTATTCCAAACCATATAGGTTACCACACTCGCAAAAAGCTGAAATAGACAGACAGATAAAAAAGATGCTGGAAGACGATATAATAGAAGAAGCGGAGAGTGAATGGAATAGTCCACTTCTGCTAGTGCCTAAAAAGTCGGATGATGAGGAAACAAAGAAATGGCGCGTGGTGATTGATTATAGGAAGGCGAATGAACGAATAAAAGATGATAAATTTCCTTTACCCAATATTACGGAAATTTTGGATTCATTATCTGGTTCGATGTATTTTACGCATTTAGATATGAATCAAGGCTATTATCAAGTTCAATTAGATCCCGAAAGCAGAAAATACACAGCTTTTACTACCAACAAACAATACCAATTAAAAAGATTACCAATGGGTTTAAAAATTAGTCCGAATGCGTTTAGTAGAATCATGACCGTTGCCTTATCTGGATTGAATTATGAGAAGTGTTTTGTTTATCTTGATGATTTGATTTGCTTCGGTCGAAATTTAGATCAACATAACAAAAACTTAATTGATATTTTAAATAGATTGCGAAAAGTCAATTTAAAATTAAACCCGGCCAAATGTCAGTTTCTAAAAAAAGAGCTGCTGTATTTGGGACACGTAATATCTGAAAAAGGAGTTTTGCCAGACCCGAACAAGATAAAAGCCTTGACAAATTATCCTAAACCTACAAATTCGGATGAAGTTCGTCGCTTTGTAGCGTTTGCGAACTATTATAGAAAATTTATGCCTAAATTTGCGGAAATTTGTATACCATTAAACAAATTATTGCGTAAAGGAACTTTATTCGAATGGACGGAAGAATGTGAGCGAGCTTTTGAAAAACTGAAAGAGATGTTAGTTAAACCACCAATATTGCAATACCCTAATTTGGACTCTGATAATACTTTTATTTTACACACTGACGCCTCTGGGGTAGCGATCGGTTCCATGTTGTGTAACAGTGATGACATGCCTATCGCATACGCAAGCCGAGCTCTAAATAAGGCAGAATTAAATTACCCCACCATCGAAAAAGAGCTTCTGGCTATCGTATGGTCAATAAAGTATTTCAGGCCATATTTATATGGTCGGAAATTCAGAATAAAGACGGATCATCGGCCACTAGTTTATTTGTTTAATATGGCAAATCCGTCCAGCCGGCTAATGAAATTTCGTTTGAGTTTAGAAGAATACGATTACAGTATAGAATATGTGAAAGGGGCGAGTAATGTGGCTGCAGACGCATTATCTCGCATCGTATTGACGTCAGAGGATTTGAAAGATATGAATAGACATATAGCATGTGTGATGACTCGAAGTCTGAGGAAGAAAGAGAGAGAGCGAAGGGACACCAGTTCTTTGGATGATATGCAATTGACCGATGATTGGACTGATCACCCAAAAATCGTCGATATGCTTAAAAAACCAAATAACTGTGTGGAGTTAACTGTAGAATCAAAAGTGGAATTAGAAAAATTAAGAAAAAGTGGGAAAATGCAGATAGAAACAAAATCATTGTCATACGTGCCTAGTAGGTCAGTACTTTATGTGAACCCAACGTCTCGAGCATTAGTCACGCGAGCCGAGCTAGTGAGGGAGTTGAGTTACATTTGTACCCAAATTGGTATCGCAGAAGTCTACATTAGTAAAGATAAAAATAATTATAAATTTATAGAAGAGTTAACTCAAGAAATTAGGAACACTCCTAACTGGAAGGGGCCCCGGTTATGTATTGTTAGAGGAGTGCAAAAGGTTGACAATGTAGACGATATTCGAGTAATTTTGAACGACTTTCATCTATTACCCACGAGTGGCCACGCGGGTATTAGACGAATGTTGAACAATATAAAAAGATATTACTTTTGGCCATCCATGCATAAGGATGTCGAAAATTTTGTCAAAAGCTGTGACAAGTGTCAAACGCAAAAGCATATGGTAAAAACTAAACAACCAATGGTAATTACTTCAACAGCCACTTCGTCGTTTGAGAAAATATACTTGGACATTGTAGGCCCAATAGCTAAAGATTATAGTAATTACAATTACATTTTAACATTACAGTGCGAGTTGACAAAATTTACAGAAGCCTATCCATTGCAAACGAAGGACACAGTATCGGTGGCAAGATGTTTTGTTGATAATTTTATTCTTAGATACGGGATACCGAAGGAGATAGCGACAGATCGCGGAAGTGAGTTTATAAGCAGCACCATGTCTGAGGTATGTAAGCTTTTGAACATTACTCAGATATCCTCCACCGCCTACCATCATGAGAGCATCGGTGCGCTCGAGAACTCACATAAGGCTCTGGGTGCGTATTTAAGAATAGTTACTAACAACCATCAAACGTCGTGGAGCAGCTGGTTGCCGTACTGGTGTTTTTCCTACAATAATACAGTTCATACTGAAACAAAGTATACCCCTCATGAATTGGTTTTCGGAAAAACATGTAACGTTCCAAGTAATTTCACTAAAGAAGAAGTTGATCCACTGTATAACATCGATAATTACCCTTTAGAATTTAAGTATCGCTTGCAGATGTCACAGAAAGACGCAAGGGACAATTTATTGAAAAGTAAAGTGATTCGCAAACAAAAATATGATAAAACTATTTACCCTGTATATTATGATAAAGGTAATTTAATATTGATAAGAAACCCATCTAGTGATAAGAAAGAAAGTATCTATTTAGGTCCTTATCCTGTATTAGAAGATAAGGATCCAAATGTTATTATTTTAAAGAACGGGAAAGAGGATATTGTTCATAAAAACAGAACTAAATTATACCATTCTCGTTAATTTTTAAAATAAAATGAATTATTAATTTAATTCATTTTATTTTCTCCCTCTCCCCGTTGATATAGTGTACCTACTACTTATATGTTATTGTGTATCTTATTGTTCCATATATACTCTTGGTTATTCATTAATAAATCAGTATTGATTCGGACTCCAGGCTTTCAATTGCTCTTTCCCTATACAATCCCGATCAGATCTCGTATGTGATCAAATCACATACGAGATTGGCGGGATTGGGCGAACCTACTTGATTCTCCTTTTTTCAAAATTCAATTCAAAAATATCTTTATTCAGTAGGTAACATAGTTACACTTTGAATCGTCAATTTTACATAACGAACGTCTTATCCGCCTAAAACTACTGCAGCTTCTCACAACCTGTATAGCCGGGGAAAAGTTTTATTTTGATGATGCTGATTGCCAAAGAAAACTTAATTACTTAGTTAGTAATATTGTAGAATAAAGGTTTTTATTTACTTTCAAAAAATATTTTGTTTTAATTAAACTCACTAGTACAAACAAGAAATTTTCATCGTTTTCAGCCATCCTAACTTTATATTTTTTGATGAACTAGACGAGATCCCGAAAATTGCGGGATCTCGCGGGATAGATATTTACAATCCCGCGGGATCTAGAATTTGCGATCTCGAGTCGGGATTGCATTTCCTAGTCAGAATCTACTTCGGGTCTATTTAAGAAACGTACTTCAATGAAGTCATTGAAGTACTTTTTTTAAATACCACTATTCACTTTTATTCGCTTATAGAACAGCATAGAAGGAATGTTTAAAGTTCACGTTTACTGCACCGGGTCCGGACCAGCTCCAACAGTCTCTTAAACGTGGTGGCGGACAGAATTGACTGTCCCGTTGTGAGGCATTGGATTGACATCCATATATTATGACACTAGGTTTTTTTCATGTTAATTTAATAAGTGCTTACTAACATAGTATAAGTCCCTTACTAACCATTATGGATGTACAAAAGTCCGAAATAAAGTTTTTTTTTTATGTCAGTATTGGTTTCGGTGACTTCGTCCCGGGCGAGAGGATATACACTCCCCGGATCGAGACGTCCTTCATCGTGTGCTCCATGTACCTGATGCTGGGCATGGCCCTCGTCGCCATGTGTTTTAACCTCATGCAGGTTGGTATGCTGATTTGGAAGAGAGAATATTTTCTTCTTCTCGTCATCATCAGGCCTCAATCAGTCAATCAATAATACTTTATTGCACAACGACATAATGAATAGGACATAAGCACAATAGGCGGCCTTATTGCTAAACAGCAATTTCTGCCAGGCAACCTTAGGGTGAAAGAAGTCCTCATACATCTTTGCACTGTTTTCTTTGTTCTGTTCTCATATATCTTCTTCTCTTCTCTTCATCATCATGCGTCATACATCGTTTCTAGATGATTTATACAGCGTCCAGGAGGCACTGTTTACTCTTCTTCTATTATTACTAACCTTATCAATTCTGGTGTCAAGGTAATTACTATGCCGCCAAAGGCCCCTGACATGGCTCATGTAACGACTACATATCAGAAAATAGTAACCGGGACCAACGGATTAACGTGCCTTCCGGAGCAGGGATCATCTTAGTTTTGGACAGTCGGGTGATCAGCCTGTAATGTCCTAACCAAAACAGGGCTCACAAAGTGATTGTTGTAATATGTGCCCACCGGTATTCGAACCTGAGACCTCCCGATCGTAAGCCCGACGCTCTAATACTGAACCACGGGGGCCGTGTGAAGAATGACTCATACATTTTTTTTTATTATTGTTTATGCCTGTTCCCCCATTATTTTATTACTCCTTATCACAATTTAACAAATGATAATAATAATAATATAATAATTTATTTATTATCAAAGAAATTTGTACAGATGTGCAATTAAGTTAAGTGCCTATATAGAAGGTGTACAAATTATTTGTTGAACTCTGATCTCCAAACTAAGCTTATAGGCCTGTGTCTTGGGGATCAGCGTTCGGCCAGGCAGAGATTGAACTGGTTGAGCTGTTAGTTAGGGCAACACATCCTATGCAAAAGGTATCAAAAATATAAAGATATATAAGGGGCTAGAAGACCAACTTTTAAATAATAAAAATTCTAGAAAATCTCGGAGGTGATAAAGAAATTTACGGTGGAAAAGCAGGTAGGATAAATCTTGGTTCTTGGACCAGTAATGAGGTGTCACTAGAAGCCGTTATAGGCTAAATCCGCTGGTTATAATCTATATGACGTCACACTAAATTCAATATGGCGCCCTCTAAGGAGATAGAACTGTAAAAAATACTATTTTCTGGTAACGACATATAGGCGCCTCCGAAATCCATTTTTCAGGTATGTGGGTTTCCTCACGATATTTTCCTTCACCGTTAAGTACGAGTGGGTCTTATAGTAATCCTTATACGGAACCCTGTGCGATCCATAATACACGAGATGTAATAGAAAGGATAACGCAAAACTGTCGTAATATATATTTTCATTGTGTTCACATCGTGTTCACATTCGTCCGATATGGCTGGGAATAGATGGAATAGTATCGATGGTACTTTATTATGGAAGGGCCTCTGTGGTCCAGTGGTTGAGCGTTGGACTCACGATCCAGAGGCCCCGGGTTCGAATCCCGGTGGGGGCATATCACAAAAATCACTTTGTGATCCCTAGTTTGGTTAGGACATTACAGGCTGATCACCTGATCGTCCGAAAGTAAGATGATCCGTGCTTCGGAAGGCACGTTAAGCCGTTGGTCCCGGTTACTATTTACTGACGTAAGTGAGTAATCGTTACATGAGCCATGTCAGGGGCCGTTGGCGGCTCAATTATAACCCTGACACCAGGGTTAATGAGGTTGGTATTCTACCTCACAACCCACACGATAAGAAGAAGAAGATTATGGAATAGCATGAGGTTTCCGGTTAGAGTTGGTCTGTGAAAAAGACAGAGATGGACAAAAAAACGTTAAAAAACACTACTTATAGGTACAGTCATGAGCAATATCATGTACCCACTTTAGAACCCTGTCGCATTATCATATATGACATTTAATGAGACTTACGGTTTAATTTGTAAAGAAGTTAATGTGACGTGGTTTCAAAGTGTATACATATTAGTACTTGTAACCGTACCTCTATTTAGAAAAATGAAATACAGTAAACGCTTATTATATCTAAACATTTGGAGTTATTTAGATAAGCTATTTTGAACAGATACAATTTGTTATGTGGCTTACAAGATAAATAAGCTGACAAATAAAACAAAAAATAAAACACAAACTAAATTTGCAAAAGTAAGCGAACTTTTTGTTTTAAAAGTACGTAAATGTTTGTCGTAATTATTATTTAAGTACCCCAGACACTGTTTCAATCGTCTTTAGTAGACTTTTGTTCTATAAAAACAAATATAATGATTGGATAACATAAGACGTTGGTGCTAATTCATGTAAACACCATCTAATTTTCCTTTTCGGCGGATAAGAAAATGACAAGTATAACTTAAAGTAAAATTAAGAGGTGTCTGCAGGAATCGGGGTCATTACCTCAATAAAGCTCAAATAAGCAAAAAAAAAAAGCATTATACTCAAAGTATTTTATGTATCTATATCAACAAGAAAATACTATCATCTTCACTCCACACATTTATCTCCCTTCGTATTTTACAACAATTTTATCGATAGTACAAATTATCGATGCTTAGCTTATCGACGTCATCTGCTCACTATTTGCCATTATATTTCAGGAGCAGGTGATACATTACGCCGCTGGACTGAAGCGTGCCGTGAAACGAATATGCCGCTGTAAGAGATGACAACGTCGTATATACCTTGGAATTGTAGGTTATACTTCATAATAATATAGTTACGTTATTACAGGAAGCGCATATAAGAGCGCAACTAAGCCGCTCCTACGGGCTTAGCACCGTAAGCGCGCGACTCTTTCTCTTTCTCGCCTCGACACACGTCACCCGTCACTCTCTCACAGAACTGCATAGAAAGAGACAGATGATCTCTGTTTGAGGAGCTCGGTGGCGCAGCGTTAAAACGCGCTCGGTCTGCGATCTGTGATGGGGGACCACTAAAAAAAAAAAAAGTTTTCATCTCGAGCTCCTCCGTGCTTCGGAAGGCACGTTAAGCCGTTGGTCCCGGCCTCATTAGCAGTCGTTAATAACCATCAATCCGCACTGGGCCCGCGTGATGGTTTAAGGCCCGATCTCCCCTATCCATCCATAGGGAAGGCCCGTGCCCCAGCAGTGGGGAATCTCCGTTGCGGCGAGAAAGAGTCGCGTGCTTAAGGTGCTAAGCCCGCTAGTTTGGAGACTTGTCGACATGGCCGAATACGGCTGGAGGAATATTATACAGGAAGCCTTCTAGTACCCATACATAGACAAACATAATATCACGCATCTTCCCAGTTGGGGAACGCAGGGACCACGGAATTCCATTGACTACGATGCTGACTTTCGCTTGCTCCACTCTCATCAAAGTCTTCATGTATGCTCGCCGGTTTAGGGTGGTATTAATAAACTAATCTCAGCTGAGACTGCCCTCAAGATCATGCTAAAGTCCCTATCTAAATATTTATAAAAGGAGAAACTGACTGACTGACATATCAACGCACAGCCTAAACGGCTAAACGTAGGCACTTGAAATTTGGAAGCGACGTAGCGTAAGTACCGTAGAGGTGGACTAAGAAAGGAATTCCCGGAATTCCCATAGGAACGGGAATTAGCGGGAAAATCTTTTGTATGAAAAATCTAAACCGCTTAAGTTAGACGCTTGAAATTTGGCATGCAGGTACCTTAGTAAACTTAAAGCTTAGTTGCAACAGGATATTGCAAAATTCCCACGGGAACGGGAGTTAGCGGGAAAAAACTTTTGTATGGAAAAATGTAAACTGCATAAGTTAGATGTTTGACATGCACTCCCCAAACACAAAGATCTCTCTTTTATAATACGCCACGCGGACGAAGTCGCGGGCAAAAGCTAGTTTTTATATAAGAACTGTCACATTTACATGATCTTGAGAGCAGTCTCGAAGCTGAGATTAGTTTATCAATACCACCCTTACATACTCTTGACCTGGGCGTCTAGAAACACCACATCGTTGCAATTCATCATCATCAATATTGCTATTTGACATTTGTTTGCATATGCGCTAGATATACAGGGTGTTAGTGACATCGTAACGAAAACTTTGAGAGATGATTCAGACCATGATTTTGAGTTGATATCAAGTGGAATTTTCCGTCGCAAAAGTATGGATAGGAAAATAATTAAAAAAACACACAAAAAAACTCATGAATTTTTTGACAGGAAATTCCACTTGATATCAACTCAGAATCATGGTCTGAACTATCCCCCTCAGTATTCGTTACGGTGTCACTAACACCCATACTTACTTGTATGGCTACCGTATGTACTTGTACGGGGTGTAAGTGACATCGTAACGAATACTGAGAGGGATGATTCAGCTGATTATTCTGAGTTAATATCAAGTGGAATTTTCCAACGCAAAAGTATAGAATTGAAAAAAAAATAAACATACTAAAAAAAAATACATGATTTTTGCGACGGAAAAATCCGCTTGATATCGACTCAGAATCATGGTTTGATTCATCCCTCAAAGTTTTCGTTACGATGTCACTAACAGCCTGTATACTAGCTCTATTGATTAATCATATATCCAAATTGAATAGAGCTTTCTGGAATAATTGTATTACAATTCGGTATTTGCGTTACAACCTAATTAGTTAGGATGTTAGTGAGAAAACCTTGTATAATAGCGTGTTTACCTATAGATAGACTAGTTAGAGTAGATAGTATAGGATATAAGGCTGGGATAATTATAAATAATTTTTATTTTAGTTTTTTTTTTCTTTATTAATGAAATAAACATCTTGCAATAATCAGTTATACAAAAAAACATTTGTAGATATTTAAAAAAATAGTAAAATAGTACCATTCTTATATACTTACTGCAGTTTTTACTAACACTGTTGGCTCGACCATTATAGACAGCGATACGGCTATCTCTTATCACGTTGGTCCAACAGACAGCTCGGTGAGGTGTGCGTAATTAGTTCAACTCGCGAGTGATGTCCGGGTCTTGCAATCTGGAGATTCCCGATGGGGACATTGTCGAAATCACTTTGTGAGACTGTCCTTTATTTGGTAACGACTTTTCATGATTGAATCATCTGATTGTCCGAAAAAATCTGATTCCGTGCTTCGGAGGGCACGTTAAGTCGTTGGTACCGGCTATTAGCCGTAAAAGCACCTCCACCAACCCGCAGTGGAGCAGCGTGGTGGAGTATGCTCCATACCCCCTCCGGTTGATTGAGGGGAGGCGTAGCAGTGGGAGGTATATAGGCTATTTATGTATGTTATGTATGCGAGTAATGTACCTCTGTCTACCCCAATAGGAACTTAGTCGTGAGCTTATGTTATGTTGTTTAATATTATAGTATATCAGACAGGAATGGTGTGTTTAACAATGAGATCGGGTGGCCCTACTGCTGGGCAAAGGCCTATCCTTGATTTCTCCACTCCTTGCACACCATTGTTCAAGAAAATAATAATCCTTTTGGCAGACTCATCAGAAGGGCTCTTCAGTTAAGGCATTGTCTATAAGAAGGGCTCTCTATATAGCCTTTTAATTAACATAATTATCTCGGCCTATAATACGGTGTTGTATAGATTTATGATTTAGAATAAATGTAGTATTATCTGTATCATTAATGTGTATACGACGTGTTCAAATAGACTTTTGATTTAAATCAATTAATAAAGACTTTAGTTATGGATTTGTGTTTTTGTGTACTCTCTACATTAAGCATAGAATAAGGAATAATAATGACAGGAGCTCGGTGGCGCAGCGGTTAACGCGCTTGGTCTGAGATTGTTGAAGTTAAGCAACTTTCGCAAAGGCCGGTCATAGGATGGGTGACCACAAAAAAAATATCTTCATCTCGAGCACCTCCGTGCTTCGGAAGGCACGTTAAGCCGTTGGCCCCGGCTGCATTAGCAGTCGTTAATAACCATCAATCCGCACTGGGCCCGCGTGATGGTTTAAGGCCCGATCTCCCTATCCATCCATAGGGAAGGCCCGTGCCCCAGCAGTGAGGACGTTAATGGGCTGATGATGATGAAGGAATAATGCTACGTGTAGAACGGCAACTCTCCGCTCCCGACCAACGACTGAGCTACGTTTACCATATCTTCACTTGCCTTTAGGAGAGATTGCGGCCAAGGAAAAAAAAATTAGCACTAGATCGGTAACTATCCGCTTGCACCAACTCGTTACGGGCGCACCAAATCTCCACCAACCCGCACTGGAGCAGCGTGGTGGAGTATTCTCCATACCCCTTCCAGTTGATTGAGGGGAGGTCTGTGCTAAGCAGTGGGACGTATATACGCTGTTTCAAAAAGGCTATTCCTTTTTTGAAAAACACTCAATCAACAATCTCGACTCGGCCGCCGACTTTCTCTTTATGAACTCACGAGAATAAATTATAAAGAATTATAGAGTTAGGAAACTAAAACTGGACTATTTAAACTTCGGAGCAGCAATAACTGCAGCTATTCCCCACAACTGTTTCATAAGTTCTGCAACTGCAACTGCACTTCTAATGCAGTCAGGTCAGGCCGCACTTCTTAATTGAGAAAAAATCTGCCAAGTGCCAGTTGGTGTCGCGTATAGAGGGTTTCGTAAAGAAATCGAATCAAATATTCTTAGATAATTGTAGACAAAATAATCTAAATATACACAAACAGGAATGCAATTAAATTGATCATTACACACACCTGTGAGTAGTTACGTAAATATTTGGTAAACTGATTTAGGATACATTATTTGCAATTAAAATAACTAACTAATAACTAATTCAGGGTTTCAATGTGTAAACTTGTAATTCATTTAAATTATTTGTTTTAAATAACAGTAAATTTGACTTTTTTGCTGTCCCCAATTTATGTATGGGACATACCTAATAGTCTACCCAGCGCGTCTCAATGTTTGGACCTTGTAATTTAATATAATATCCTAAGTAATACAGTTCATTCAATTATTTCTGTGGGGTTTTATTATAATTACCAGCGCACCCTACAAAAATACCTATTATAAAATGGCGAAAATTGTTTTTTTTAGGTTTGTAGGATCGTAGGTATTTTTTATAGATGTTGGATTTTTTGAATTTACTTTCAATGTAATTTCTCGTCGTGTTCCCGAGAAAAAGAGTCCCGATAGGCATACAGGTAGATAACAAAGTGAACCTAAAAATGATCCTTCTCTTGAGGTGCGCAACTCTTAAAAAGTAAAAGGTGTATTAAAATAAAGTTTATTAGAGAAGTACGGCTCCGTGGGTCTTTAAGGTAATTTTACTCGCGAGTCGGTTTTGTTCGAGCTTATTAAAAACTTGTTCTGGTAAGGAGCAACTCATTCTTTACTCTTTGGTTATTATGAGAAATGATCTTTTGCATTTATTTAAATACTTAACTATATTTTTGCAGCATATAAAGCGAATGTTGGTTGATTGAGTGGAGGCCTGTGCCCAGCCGTGGGACTTATATAGGCTGTTTATGATTATGATGCAACCCTATTTGTATAATAAACAAAAAACTACAAAAGCAAAAATGAAAATAAGGAAAAATAAATAGCCCGCAGGGGGAGGTATTTACATTTACTAGTAGTGTTAATAATTATGAGTTAGTTCACGGGTAAATAATATGTATGAGTGTAATTAGCAAATGAGAAAAAAAAATCTATCATGACTCCACTGATAGTGCCAACCAAAGGAAATGTTAATTTTCCTGGGCATTAAACTTGTAAACACAAAACAATTGTGTGACCCTAACCCTGAATTCGGTGCGTGGTTTACCAAACAATAATTATGAAACTGCTGTTATCTTAACCCTCGGACACGTGGACACTATCACTATTAGTGGTCGTCGTGGGAAGAGGGTCCGTCGTGATTTCTATGAGTGTTTTTAGTTGGACAGTTTCAATTATGGTTATTTGGGACTTGCAAACGGTCTGTGTTTGCATGTACGGTCTTTGGCGAGAGATAAAACGAAATTAATTATTTTGTGCGCGTATGAAGCAATTGATGAATGTAGACGAAGCAAGAGAAGTGTGTCAGGATCGAAGCAAATGGAATTCTATAGTCTCTGCTTACCTAGACAGACCTTAGGCTACTATACATTATCCTATGTAATATGAAGATATGATATTATGTTATACTGTTACTTATAAATAAATTTCAGAACTGACCATTGAACTTGGCACTCATTTAGATCTCACTTCTTTTGTCGTTCAAGTCAACAACCAAGGCATTAATCATAATATTGAACTTGGCTCACACTTCACATTTATGTTTTTGATTGGATATCATTACTTTTTGTAGGTACTTACCTACTAAAACGGAAATACCTAAGTAGGTACCTAAATGAATGAAAAAAAAAAATGGGTAGTAGATAGCTATTAAACTCGTTTTAGATTCACGTAAAGTTAAAAAAAAAAAAAAAAAACCAGTAAAATGGACGAGAGTTGTGTTGTATGGTGGGCGAAAAGCTGACAACCTATCACTGCTAAACACATGTTCCAACTTGCTTACCTACCCTCACAGTACTTGTCGAATGTGGCATCAAGTGGTTCTATGATCACTTAGTGCTCTGCCTACCCCGATAAAGCATATAGGCGTGATTATATGTTATGTTGTATGAAGGGTTCGAAGGATAATTATCTAAATATATAAAAGGAGAAACTGACTGACTGACGTATCAACGCACAGCCTAAACGGCTAAACTTAGGCACTTGAAATTTGAAAGAGACGTAGCTTAGGTACAGTAGAGGTGCACTAAGAAAGGAATTCCCGGAAATTCCACGGGAACGGGAATAAGCGGGAAAATCCTTTTGTATGAAAAAACTAAACCACTCAAGTTAGACGTTTGAAATTTGGCACGCAGGTACCTTAGGTACCGTAGAGCTGCACTAAGAAAGGAATTCCCGAAATTCCCACGGGAACGAGAATTAGCGGGAAAATAATTTTGTATGAAAAATCTAAAACACTCAAATTAGACGTTTGAAATTTGGCATGCAGGTACCTTAGTAAACTTAAAGCTTAGGTGCAACAAGATATTGCAAAATTCCCACGGGAACGGGTGTTATTGGGAAAAAACATTTGTATGAAAAAATCTAAACCGCGTAAGATACGAGTAGATGTTTTTAATCTAGCATGCATGCATACCTAAGTTAAGTAATGGCTGTTTTTTACAAAAATGGGAGTTAGCGGGGAAAAAATATTGTATGAAAAAATCTAAACTGCATAAGTTATGCTTGGAATTTGACATGCACTCCCACACACAGAAAGATCTCTCTTTCATAACACGCTACGCGGACGAAGTCGCGGGCAAAAGCTAGTTAATACATAAATAACTCCATAATAAATTTCACCTAACTGAACCTATAATCAAATTATATAAATGAACATATTTATTTTCATCATTAATATTTATTTTCATCATCATTTCTACTCCTAAGTAGTAAGTTTGGCCTTAAAATGCTGTCGACTCCTTCCAACATCCTTCATAAATCGATCAAAAATACAGTTTTCTAAGCGTTGCCACTCATAGTCAACACATTTGCATAAATTTTACCTCTAAGTAGTAAATTTGACCTAAGAATGCCGTCGACTCCTTCCAACATCAAAAATACAGTTTTCCAAGCGTTGCCACTCAAAGTTACTACGTTTGCATCAATTTTATCCCCAAAAAATAAGTTTGGCCTAAGAATGCTGTCGACTGCTTCCAACAACCTTCATGAAGCGATCAAATATACAGTTTTTTAAGTGTTGCCCCTCAAAGTCTATACATTTGCATACATTTTATCGCCAAGTAGTAAGTTTGGCCTAAGAATGCTGTCGACTTCTTCTACCAACCTTCATGAATCGATCAAATATACAGTTTTCTTAGCATTGCTACTCAAAGTCAAAACATTTGCATAAATTTTATCCCCAAGTAGTAAGTTTGGCCTAAGAATGCTGTCGACTTTTTCCACCAACCTTCATGAATCTTTGAAATATACAGTTTTCTAAGCGTTGCCACTCAAAGTCAATACGTTGGCATAAATTTTATCCCCAAGTAGTAAGATTGGCCTAAGAATGCTGTCGACTCCTTCCAACAACCTTCATGAAGCGATCAAATATACAGTTTTCTAAGCGTTGCCACTCATAGTCAACACATTTGCATAAATTTTACCTCTAAGTAGTAAGTTTGACCTAAGAATGCTGTCGACTCCTTCCAACATCAAAAATACAGTTTTCCAAGCGTTGCCACTCAAAGTTAATACGTTTGCATCAATTTTATCCCCAAAAAATAAGTTTGGCCTAAAAATGCTGTCGACTCCTTCCAACAACCTTCATGAATCGATCAAATAAACGTTTTCTTAAGAGTTGCCCCTCAAAAAAAATACACTTGCATAAATTTTATCGCCAAGTAGTAAGTTTGGCCTAAGAATGCTGTCGACTTCTTCCACCAACCTTCATGAATCTTTAAAATATACAGTTTTCTAAGAGTTGCTACTCAAAGTCAATACATTTGCATAAATTTTTCCCCTAAGTAGTAAGTTTGGCCTAAGAATGCTGTCGACTTCTTCCACCAACCTTCATGAATCGATCGAATGTACAGTTATTTAAGAGTTGCCACTCAAAGTCAATATGTTTGCGTAAATTTTACCCCCAAGTAGTAAGTTTGGCCTAAGAATGCTGTCGACTTCTTCCACCAACCTTCATGAATCGATCAAAAATACAGTTTTCTTGGCGTTGCCACTCATAGTCGACACATTTACATAAATTTTTCCCCTAAGTAGTAAGTTTGGCCTAAGAATGCTGTCGACTTCTTCCACCAACCTTCATGAATCTTTGAAATATACAGTTTTCTAAGAGTTGCTACTCAAAGTCAATACATTTGCATAATTTTTTTCCCTAAGTAGTAAGTTTGGCCTAAGAATGCTGTCGACTTCTTCCACCAACCTTCATGAATCTTTGAAATATACAGTTTTCTAAGAGTTGCTACTCAAAGTCAATACATTTGCATAAATTTTTCCCCTAAGTAGTAAGTTTGGCCTAAGAATGCTGTCGATTTCTTCCACCAACCTTCATGAATCTTTGTAATATACAGTTTTCTAAGAGTTGCTACTCAAAGTCAATACATTTGCATAAATTTTTCCCCTAAGTAGTAAGTTTGGCCTAAGAATGCTGTCGACTTCTTGCACCAACCTTCATGAATCGATCAAATATACAGTTATTTAAGAGTTGCCACTCAAAGTCAATACGTTTGCATAAATTTTATCCCCAAGTGATAAGTTTGGCCTAAGAATGCTGTCGACTTCTTCCACCAACCTTCATGAATCGATCAAATATACAGTTTTATTAGCGTTGCCTTTCATAGTCGACACATTTACATAAATTTTATCCCCAAGTAGTAAGTTTGGCCTAAGAATGCTGTCGACTTCTTCCACCAACCTTCATGAATCGATCAAAAATACAGCTTTCTTAGCGTTGCCACTCATAGTCGACACATTTACATAAATTTTTCCCCTAAGTAGTAAGTTTGGCCTAAGAATGCTGTCGACTTCTTCCACCAACCTTCATGAATCTTTGAAATATACAGTTTTCTAAGAGTTGCTACTCAAAGTCAATACATTTGCATAAATTTTTCCCCTATGTAGTAAGTTTGGCCTAAGAATGCTGTCGACTTCTTCCACCAACCTTCATGAATCTTTGAAATATACAGTTTTCTAAGAGTTGCTACTCAAAGTCAATACATTTGCATAAATTTTTCCCCTAAGTAGTAAGTTTGGCCTAAGAATGCTGTCGACTTCTTGCACCAACCTTCATGAATCGATCAAATATATAGTTTTCTAAGATTTGCCACTCAAAGTCAATACGTTTGCATAAATTTTATCCCCAAGTGATAAGTTTGGCCTAAGAATGCTGTCGACTTCTTCCACCAACCTTCATGAATCTTTGAAATATACAGTTTTCTAAGAGCTGCTACTCAAAGTAAATACATTTGCATAAATTTTATCCCCAAGTAGTAAGTTTGGCCTAAGAATGCTGTCGACTTCTTCCACCAACCTTCATGAATCGATCGAATGTACAGTTATTTAAGAGTTGCCACTCAAAGTCAATATGTTTGCGTAAATTTTATCCCCAAGTAGTAAGTTTGGCCTAAGAATGCTGTCGACTTCTTCCACCAACCTTCATGAATCGATCAAAAATACAGTTTTCTTAGCGTTGCCACTCATAGTCGACACATTTACATAAATTTTTCCCCTAAGTAGTAAGTTTGGCCTAAGAATGCTGTCGACTTCTTCCACCAACCTTCATGAATCTTTGAAATAAACAGTTTTCTAAGAGTTGCTACTCAAAGTCAATACATTTGCATAAATTTTATCCCCACGTAGTAAGTTTGGCCTAAGAATGCTGTCGACTTCTTCCACCAACCTTCATGAATCTTTGAAATATACAGTTTTCTTAGCGTTGCTACTCTAAGTCAATACATTTGCATAAATTTTACCCCTAAGTAGTAAGTTTGGCCTAAGAATGCTGTCGACTCCTTCCACTAACCTTCATGGAACGATCATTTATACAGTTTTCTAAGAGTTGCTTCTCAAAGTCAATACATTTGCATAAATTTTATCCCCAAGTAGTAAGTTTGGCCTAAGAATGCTGTCGACTTCTTCCACCAACCTTCATGAATCTTTGAAATATACAGTTTTCTTAGCGTTGCTACTCAAAGTCAATACATTTGCATAAATTTTACCCCTAATTAGTAAGTTTGGCCTAAGAATGCTGTCGACTCCTTCCACTAACCTTCATGAAACGATCATTTATACAGTTTTCTAAGAGTTGCTTCTCAAAGTCAATACATTTGCATAAATTTTATCCCCAAGTAGTAAGTTTGGCCTAAGAATGCTGTCGACTTCTTCCACCAACCTTCATGAATCTTTGAAATATACAGTTTTCTTAGCGTTGCTACTCAAAGTCAATACATTTGCATAAATTTTATCCCCAAGTAGTAAGTTTGGCCTAAAAATGCTGTCGACTTCTTCCACCAACCTTCATGAATCGATCAAAAATACAGTTTTCTTAGCGTTGTCACTCATAGTCGACACATTTACATAAATTTTTCCCCTAAGTAGTAAGTTTGGCCTAAGAATGCTGTCGACTTCTTCCACCAACCTTCATGAATCTTTGAAATAAACAGTTTTCTAAGAGTTGCTACTCAAAGTCAATACATTTGCATAAATTTTATCCCCAAGTAGTAAGTTTGGCCTAAGAATGCTGTCGACTTCTTCCACCAACCTTCATGAATCTTTGAAATATACAGTTTTCTTAGCGTTGCTACTCTAAGTCAATACATTTGCATAAATTTTACCCCTAAGTAGTAAGTTTGGCCTAAGAATGCTGTCGACTCCTTCCACTAACCTTCATGGAACGATCATTTATACAGTTTTCTAAGAGTTGCTTCTCAAAGTCAATACATTTGCATAAATTTTATCCCCAAGTAGTAAGTTTGGCCTAAGAATGCTGTCGACTTCTTCCACCAACCTTCATGAATCTTTGAAATATACAGTTTTCTTAGCGTTGCTACTCAAAGTCAATACACCTGCATAAATTTTATCCCCAAGTAGTAAGTTTGGCCTAAGAATGCTGTCGACTTCTTCCACCAACCTTCATGAGTCTTTGAAATATACAGTTTTCTTAGCGTTGCTACTCAAAGTCAATACATTTGCATAAATTTTATCCCCAAGTAGTAAGTTTTGCCTAAGAATGCTGTCGACTTCTTCCACCAACCTTCATGAATCGATCAAATATACAGTTTTCTAAGAGTTGCTACTCAAAGTCAATACATTTGCATAAATTTTATCCCCAAGTAGTAAGTTTGGCCTAAGAATGCTGTCGACTTCTTCCACCAACCTTCATGAGTCTTTGAAATATACAGTTTTCTAAGAGTTGCTACTCAAAGTAAATACATTTGCATAATTTTTTTCCATAAGTAGTAAGTTTGGCCTAAGAATGCTGTCGACTTCTTCCACCAACCTTCATGAATCTTTGAAATATACAGTTTTCTAAGAGTTGCTACTCAAAGTAAATACATTTGCATAAATTTTATCCCCAAGTAGTAAGTTTGGCCTAAGAATGCTGTCGACTTCTTCCACCAACCTTCATGAATCGATCGAATGTACAGTTATTTAAGAGTTGCCACTCAAAGTCAATATGTTTGCGTAAAATTTATCCCCAAGTAGTAAGTTTGGCCTAAGAATGCTGTCGACTTCTTCCACCAACCTTCATGAATCGATCAAAAATACAGCTTTCTTAGCGTTGCCACTCATAGTCGACACATTTACATAAATTTTTCCCCTAAGTAGTAAGTTTGGCCTAAGAATGCTGTCGACTTCTTCCACCAACCTTCATGAATCTTTGAAATAAACAGTTTTCTAAGAGTTGCTACTCAAAGT